>NC_053025.1:457350668-457601810 GCF_003073215.2 Triticum urartu | reverse complement strand
AACATAATGATGTTCACCATTGAAAACTACTCCATTTCACGTGATGATCGTTTATGGTTTAGTTGATATGGATCACGTGATCACTTAGATGATTAGAGGGATGTCTATCTAAGTGGGAGTTCTTAAGTAATATGATTAATTGAACTTAAATTTATCATGAACTTAGTCCTGGTAGTATTAGCATATCTATGTTGTAGATCAATAGCTCGCGTTTAGCTCCCCTGTTTTATTTTTGATATGTTCCTAGAGAAAACTAGGTTGAAAGATGTTAGTAGCAATGATGCGGATTGGATCCGTGATCTGAGGTTTATCCTCATTGCTGCACAGAAGAATTATGTCCTTGATGCACCGCTAGGTGACAAACCTATTGCAGGAGCAGATGCAGATGTTATGAACATTTGGCTAGCTCAATATGATGACTACTTGATAGTTTAGTGCACCATGCTTAAACGGCTTAGAATCGGGACTTCAAAGACGTTTTGAACGTCATGGACCATATGAGATGTTCTAGGAGTTGAAGTTAATATTTCAAGCAAATACCCGAGTTGAGAGATATGAAGTCTCCAACAAGTTCTATTGCTAAAAGATGGAAGAGAATAGCTCAAGCAGTGAGCATGTGCTCATATTGTCTGGGTACTACAATCGCTTGAATCAAGTGGGAGTTAATCTTCCAGATAAAATAGTGATTGACTAAATTCTCTAGTCACCATCACCAAGTTAGTAGAACTTCATGATGAACTATAATATGCAAGGGATAACGGAAACTATTCCCAAGCTCTTCGTGATGCTGAAATCGACGAAGGTAGAAATCAAGAAAAACATCAAGTGTTGATGGTTGACAAGACCACTAGTTTCAAGAAAAAGGGCAAAGGGAAGAAGGGGAACTTCAAGAAGAACGGCAAGCAAGTTGCTGCTCAAGTGAAGAAGCCCAAGTCTAGTCCTAAGCCTGAAACTAAGTGCTTCTACAGCAAAGGGACTAGTCACTGAAGCGGAACTGCCCCAAGTATTTGGCGGATAAGAAGGATGGCAAAGTGAACAAAGGTATATTGGATATACATGTTATTGATGTGTACTTTACTAGTGTTCATAGCAACCCCTCGGCATTTGATACTGGTTCAGTTGCTAAGAGTAGTAACTCGAAACGGGAGTTGCAGAATAATCAGAAACTAGTAAAGGGCGATGTGACAATGTGTGTTGGAAGCAGTTCCAAGATTGATATGATCATCATCGCACACTCCCTATACTTTTGGGATTAGTGTTGAACCTAAATAAGTGTTATTTGGTGTTTGCGTTGAGCATGAATATGATTTGATCATGTTTATTGCAATACGGTTATTCATTTAAGTTAGAGAATAATTGTTGTTCTGTTTACATGAATGAAACCTTATATGGTTACACACCCAATGAAAATGGTTCATTGGATCTTGGTCGTAGTGATACACATATTCATAATATTGAAGCCAAAAGATGCAAAGTTAATAATGATAGTGCAACTTATTTATGGCACTGCCGTTTAGGTCATATTGGTGTAAAGCGCATGAAACTCCATGCTGATGGGCTTTTTGAATCACTTGATTACGAATCACTTGATGCTTGCGAACCATGCCTCTTGGGCAAGATGACTAAGACTCCGTTCTCCAAAACAATGGAGCGAGCAACAAATTTGTTGAAAATCATACATACTGATGTATGCGGTCCGATGAATATTGAGGCTCGCGGTAGGTATCATTATTTTCTGATCTTCACAGATGATTTTAGCAGATATGAGTATATCTACTTAATGAAGCATAAGTCTGAAACATTTGAAAAGTTCAAAGAATTTCAGAGTGAAGTTGAAATCATCATAACAAGAAAATAAAGTTTCTATGATCTGATTGTGGAGGAGAATATTTGAGTTACGAGTTTGGTCTTCAGTTAAAACAATGTGAAATAGTTTCACTACTCACGCCACCTGGAACATCATAGTGTAATGGTGTGTCCGAACGTCGTAACCGTACTTTATTAGATATGGTGCGATCTATGATGTCTCTTACCAATTTACCACTATCGTTTTGGGGTTATGCATTAGAGACAGCTACATTCACGTTAAATAGGGCACCATCTAAACCCATTGAGACGACACCGTATGAACTATGGTTTGGCAAGAAACCTAAGTTGTCGTTTCTTAAAGTTTGAGGTTGCAATGCTTATGTGAAAAACTTTCAACCTGATAAGCTCAAACCCAAATAGGAGATGTGTGTCTTCATAGGATACCCAAAAGAAAGTGTTGGGTACACCTTCTATCACATATCCGAAGGCAAGATATTCATTGCTGAGAATGGATCCTTTCTAGAGAAGGAGTTTCTCTCGAAAGAAGTGAGTGGGAGGAAAGTAGAACTTAATGAGGTAACTATACCTGCTCCCTTATTGAAAAGTAGTTCACCACAGAAATATGTTCCTGTGACTACTACAACAATTAGTGAGGAAGCTAATGATGATGATCATGTAACTTCAGATCAAGTTACTACTGAACCTCGTAGGTAAACCAGAGTGAGATCCGCACCAGAGTGGTACGGTAATCCTATTCTGGAGGTCATGTTACTTGACCATGACGAACCTACGAATTATGAGGAAGCGATGATGAGCCCAGATTCCGCGAAATGGCTTGAGGCCATGAAATCTGAGATGGGATCCATGTATGAGAACAAAGTATGGACTTTGATTGACTTGCCCAATGATAGGCGAGCCATTGAGATTAAATGGATCTTCAAGAGGAAGACGGACGCTGATAGTAGTGTTACCATCTACAAAGCTAGAATTGTCGCAAAAAGGTTTTCGACAAGTTCAAGGTGTTGACTACGATGAGAGTTTCTCACTTGTATCTATGCTTAAGTCTGTCCGAATCATGTTAGCAATTGCCACATTTTATGAAATCTGGCAAATGGATAAACAAAACTACATTCCTTAATGGATTTATTAAAGAAGAGTTGTATATGATGCAACAAGAAAGTTTTGTCAACCCTAAAGGTGCTAAAAAAATATGCAAGCTCTAGCGATCCATCTATGGACTGGTGCAAGCATCTCGGAGTTGGAATATACACTTTGATAAGTTGATCAAAGCATATAGTTTTATACAGACTTGCGGTGAAGCCTGTATTTACAAGAAAGTGAGTGGGAGCACTACAACATTTCTGATAAGTATATGTGAATGACATATTGTTGATCGGAGATAATGTAGAATTATTCTGCAAAGCATAAAGGAGTGTTTGAAAGGAGTTTTTCAAAGAAAGACCTCAGTGAAGCTGCTTACATATTGAGCATCAAGATCTATAGAGATAGATCAAGACGCTTGATGAGTTTTTCAATGAGTACATACCTTGACAAGATTTTGAAGTAGTTCAAAATGGAACAGTCAAAGAAAGAGTTCTTGCCTGTGTTACAAGGTGTGAAACTGAGTAAGACTCAAAGCCCGACCACGGCAAAAGATAGAAAGAGAATGAAAGTCATTCCCTATGCCTTGACCATAGGTTCTATAAAATATGCCATGCTATGTACCAGATCTATTGTATACCCTACATTGTTTTTGGCAAGGGAGTACAATAGTGGTCTAGGAGTAGATCATTGGACAGCGGTCAAAATTATCCTTAGTGGAATAAGGATATGTTTCTCGACTATGGAGGTGACAAAAAAGGTTCGTCGTAAAGGGTTACATCGATGTAAATTTTGACACTGATCCAGATGACTCTAAATCTCAATCTGGATACATATTGAAAGTGGGAGCAATTAGCTAGAGTAGCTCCGTGCAGAGCATTGTTGACATAGAAATTTGCAAAATACATACGGATCTGAATGTGGCAGACCCGTTGACTAAACTTCTCTCACAAGCAAAACATGATCACACCTTAGTACTCTTTGGGTATTAATCACATAGCGATGTGAACTAGATTATTGACTCTAGTAAACCCTTTGGGTGTTGGTCACATGACGAGGTGAACTATGGGTGTTAATCACATGGTAATGTGAACTATTGATGTTAAATCACATGGCGATGTGAACTAGATTATTGACTCTAGTGCAAGTGGGAGACTGAAGGAAATATGCCCTAGAGGCAATAATAAAGTTATCATTTATTTCCTTATATCATGATAAATGTTTATTATTCATGCTAGAATTGTATTAACCGGAAACATAATACATGTGTGAATACATAGACAAACAGTATGTCACTAGTATGCCTCTACTTGACTAGCTCGTTGAATCAAAGATGGTTAAGTTTCCTAGCCATAGACATGAGTTGTCATTTGATTAATAGGGTCACATCATTAGAGAATGATGTGATTGACTTGACCCATTCCGTTAGCATAGCACTTGATCATTTAGTTTGTTGCAATTGCTTTCTTCATGACTTATACATGTTCCTGTGACTATGAGATTATGCAACTCCCGTTTACCAGAGGAACACTTTGTGTGCTACCAAACGTCACAACGTAACTGGATGATTATAAAGGTGCTCTATAGGTGTCTCTGAAGGTACTTGTTGGGTTGGCGTATTTCGAGATTAGGATTTGTCACTCCGATTGTCGGAGAGGTATCTCTGGGCCCACTCGGTAATGCACATCACTATAAGCCTTGCAAGCATTGCAAATAATGAGTTAGTTGCGGGATGATGTATTATGGAACAAGTAAAGAGACTTGCTAGTAACGAGATTGAACTAGGTATTGAGATACCGACGATCGAATCTCGGGCAAGTAACATACCGATGACAAAGGGAACAACGTATGTTGTTATGCGGTCTGACCGATAAAGATCTTCGTAGAATATGTGGGAGCCAATATGAGCATCCAGGTTCTACTATTGGTTATTGACCGGAGACGTGTCTCAGTCATGTGTACATAGTTCTCGAACCCGTAGGGTCCGCACGCTTAACGTTTCGATGACAATTATATTATGAGTTTATATGTTTTGATGTACCGAAGGTTGTTCGGAGTCCTGGATGTGATCACGGACATGACGAGGAGTCTCGAAATGGTCGAGACATGAAGATTGATATATTGGAAGCCTATGTTCGGATATCGGAAGTGTTCCGGGTGAAATCGGGATTTTACCGGAGTACCGGGAGGTTACCGGAACCCCCCGGGACTTAATGGGCCTTAGTGGGCCTAGGTGGAAGAGAGGAGAGGCGGCTAGGGCTGGGCCGTGCGCCCCTCCCCCCAGTCCGAATAGGACAAGGAGAGGGGGGCGGCGCCCCCCTTCCTTCTTCTCCTCCACTCTTTCCCCCTCCCAAGTCCTAATCCAACTAGGAAGGGGGGGGGAGTCCTACTCCCGGTGGGAGTAGGACTCCTCCTGGCGCGCCTCCTCCCTGGCCGGCCGCACCCCCCTTACTCCTTTATATACGGGGGCAGGGGCACCCCATAGACACAACAATTGATCGTTTGATCCTTGAGCCGTGTGCGGTGCCCCCCTCCACCATAGTCCACCTCGATATTACTGTAGCGGTGCTTAGGCGAAGCCCTGCGTCGGTAGAACATCAACATCGTCACCACACCATCGTGCTGACGAAACTCTCCCTCAACACTCGGCTGGATCGGAGTTCGAGGGACGTCATCGGGCTGAACGTGTGCTGAACTCGGAGGTGCCGTACGTTTGGTACTTGATCGGTCGGATCGTGAAGACGTACGACTACATCAACCGCGTTGTGCTAACGCTTCCGCTTTCGGTCTACGAGGGTACATAGACAACACTCTCCCCTCTCGTTGCTATGCATCACCATGATCTTGCGTGTGCGTAGGAATTTTTTTGAAATTACTACGTTCTCCAACAACGACTACGCACATCTCTCTCACTTGGCCCTCACACGGCTATGGGCTATATACCGCTTGTCGCTTCATGCTCATTTTCCCGTGTTCACTTTGCATGCTATGCTTCTATGCCTTTGACATGCAATTGTGACCCTTGTGTGCATATACCCATGATTCACCATTATGCTACTCCTATGTGTATTTGCATGCTTGGTGGAGATCCTTGTTGCTATTTCCATGTTTATCATGTTCCTCATGCTATTGATGCTATTTTGCTCATATCCTCCTTTCATGCTTGTGATATGTCTTGTGCATTATTCATGACCACTATTTGCACACATGACATACTTGACATGATTCCTTCTAGTAGGTTGCACCTTCGCACTACTAGCTTGCTTGCCTTGATTCATATGCTTGCTTGCTTTGTCGCATCACCCATGTTACACTCTTACTTGCTTTCTTGGGTTGATGACATATATGTTCATGCCTCTCACATGATACATCTTGTTCATTGTCGCTTGCCTCCAATTGTTGCATCTATGCTTATTGATCTCGGAGACTTGGACATATTACTTGTGATGCATGCTTGTTTACTTGAGCCTATTGTATTTGGTTGCTCTCGCATCATATGCCGCCATACTATGAATTGCTCCCTTGTCCTTTTTTATGATGAGCATGTGTAGCGACCCAACCTCAGACGGTCAAGTCTTTGTGCTTCAGTGTCATCCCTGGATCGGTAATGCTGACACACACAGTACTCGAAGGATTTATAACAGAGTGGCAATCACACACTTATTACATCGACTATCTCAAAAGAGAACTTATTACAGTAAATATGGCTTAAGGCCATCTAATATGATAACAGCGGAAGGCTTGGAAGATAAAGTGAGTCCATCAACTCCAACGGCATAGCTGAGCTGCACGACAACGACCTAACGAACCTTACTCCTCATCTGAAAAGTCTGGAACATAATACGTTGCTGCCCGAAAATGGGTCAACACATGGAATATGCCGGCAAGATAACACAGTAGAGCAAGAACAGAATAATGCTATCACTACATGCATATTTGGCTGGTGGAAAGCTCTATGGTTATAGTTTTTTCGAAAAGCCAATTTTTCCCTACAACAAAGGAATAAAATTTATTTTAACTATCATGGTGGTTGAAACATCATTGAGAAGGTTCCTCCAACTCAATCCCAATTAAAGTAATTAACAACCCAACAATATTAAATTAGAGTGATGAGATACTTAGGATACTCCAAGTACTAGATACTCAAGATTGTCCATAACCGGGGACACGGCTAACCATGATTAGATTGTACACTCTGCAGAGGTTTGCGCACTTTTCCCCACAAGACTCGATCGCCTCCGTTGGATTTCTCGCACTACATGGTGTTTGAGAAACGGATGACCGAGACACAGTCTTTCAGAAACATTAACTCTTTACTCCGGGCAGACCATACCAAACCTACATCCCTCTACCTACTGATCCACCTCTTCAAGAGCTCATGTAACTTACTCAACTATGCTAGAGCCCATAATAGCTTGTGGCTGCACATGGAAGTTTCTAGCATGAAAATATCTCAGTTCCCTTTGAGCCTAGGTGGCGGACCTTAGGATGATCACACGGGTACTCCGGGATATCCTAGGACAACACTGGATTCTCCACGTGCCCGACAAGTAATCCACCCAGATGTATATTTAAGTTGCCACCTTAAGTTGAACCATTAATTAATAATCTCACATCTGTCATGGATACACTCAAACCCAGTCCACGTCTACGAGCATAGCATATCAATATAAGCAATACGTAGAAATAACTCTCAAGGTTTGAATATAACAGGGCAATAGGTTCTATCTCATCAACTACTTCCCAACCCACAAGTTAATCACAGCCTAATCATGCAGTGTTTGAGGATTGAAACTAATGCATAAAACTAGGTATGGAAGGAGTATGATCAATGTATTACTTGCCTTGCTGACGATCCGCAAAACCTAGCGACTCGTAGTAGCATGCTTCGCACTCCGTGAATTCTATCGCAAACAGACAATACCATACATAAGCAATCAAGCAAAGAAACACGGGTAAATCTCAAATAAGAAGATCTAACCAGAAAGTTCAACTTAAGAACTCCGGTTTGCGAAAAGAATCAAATCAAACGGAGCAAAGAAACTCAATCCATTTACTAATCTGGACTAAAGTCAAACTTTGCAGTACCAAAATCATGTTCAAGTTGGTTAAACAGAAAGAGGGTTTCGAGATGAAGATCTAGGCGCTTGAATTGCTTGATTCCAATAAACGAGCGAAAAGATAAACTAAAATGAAAATCGGATCAAAAATCACGATCGAAAATAATCACGGAAAAATCTGAGAAAAAGAAAACCGACGAACAGGCTAACGAATGAACGTTTGTTGTCTGTAACTAACGAGCGAAAACCGTTCGTTAAAACGACCGTACGGACGAACATCCGCTATATAAACTAAACCGAGAAAACCGGTGAACTGATCTGAAAAAAACGAAGTAGGGTTTCTAAAAAACCGGATCGTGTTTAAAAAAACCGAACGGCGGCGAGGCATATACCTCCGGCGAGGTCCTGCGAGGCAGTGCTGCGACTCCGGCGAGGCGGGCTGCAGCGGTGGGGTGCGCGGGGCGGCGATGGGCAGCGGTGGCGGCGCGGCAAGGCGGCGACGGCGCGACAAAGGCGGCGGCGGCGCTGCAGGCGGGGCAGGGCAGGCGGCGGGGTTGTTGGTGGTGGGGGGGGGTCCGGTGGCGGGGTATTTAAGGAGGGGGCTGCTTGGGGGAGGGGCAAGCGGCGCAGGGAGGCGAAGTCCCGGCCGGACTCAGGGTCGGGGCGGCGGCGGCCTCCCGGTCTCCTGGAGGGAGACGGCGGCGCTGGGCTAGCGGGCCGGCTCAGCTGGGCTTCGGCATAGTCGGGCGCTGAGAGATTTAAAAAAAATCGCCGGAACTTAAATAAGTCCTAGAAAATAAAATAAAAATATAAAAATACCAAAACAAATTTTCACCATCTAAATAAAATATTTAGAACGAGGTGAACATTTTCTTGGCCCTAAAATGTGATTTTGAAAAACGTGTAATTTTTCTAATGCAAATAAAATAGCAATAAAATCCTAATAAAATCAAATATTTGATTTTAATATTTTTCCTCCAATATTTCAATTATTTTGGAGAAGTCATATTATCTCCTCTCATATATTTTTAATATGAAATATTTTTGGAGAGAAAAATAAATAAAATCAATAATCCTCGTTTCAATATTTGATAAAATTCAAATATGAAAACAATGAAATACCCAACTCTCTCCGAGGGTCCTTGAGTTGCTTAGGATTTCGAGGATCGCGAAACGAAATGCAATAAAATATGATATGCATGAATGATCTATGTATAACATTCCAAATTGAAAATTTGGGATGTTACAAACCTACCCCCCTTAAGATGAATCTCGCCCTCGAAATTCGGGTTGGCTAGAAAATAGGTGTGGGTGGTCTTTGCGAAGATCATCCACTCGTTCCCAGGTGGCTTCATCCTTGGTATGGTGGCTCCACTAAACTTTGCAAAACTTGATAACCTTGCTGCGGGTGACTCGGCTGGCAAATTCAAGAATCCCAACTGGCTTCTCCTCATAGGTCAAATCAATGTCCAACCGAATCGCCTCCAAAGGTATTGTATCTCTTAACGGTATATCGGCCATCTCAGCATGACACTTCTTCAGCTGTGAAACATGAAATACATCATGAACTCCTGACAGTCCTTTAGGTAACTCCAACTTGTAGGCAACTTCTCCCATACATTCCAAAACTCAATACGGTCCTACAAATCTCGGGGCTAACTTTCCCTTGACTCCAAAACGTTTCATTCATCGCAAGGGTGATACTCGCAGATATGCTCTATCTCCAATTTCATAGGTTACCTCCTTGCGTTTCGAATATGCATAACTCTTCTGCCTGGACTGAGCTACCTTCAGTCTATCTCAGATCAGCTTAACTTTCTCTTCAGACTCCTTGATCAAGCCTGGTCCAAACAACTATCGGTCTCCAATTTCATCCCACATCAACGGTGTTCTGCACCTTTGTCCATACAGGGCTTCGAACGGTGCCATCTTTAAACTGGCTTGGTAGCTATTGTTGTATGAGAACTCCGCGTAAGGTAAATTGTCATCCCAACTAGATCCATAATCTAGCGCACAAGCCCTCAACATATCCTCCAGAATCTGGTTGACTCTCTCGGTCTGTCCATCTGTCTGCGGGTGAAAAGCTGTACTGAATTTCAGCCTTGTTCCCAAAGTTTGGTGCAACTGATGTCAAAACTTGGAAGTAAACTGTGTTCCTCTATATGATATGATGGTCCTCGGAACTCCATGCAGACATACGATCCTGGTCATATATATCTTGGCCAACTTCGCACTTGTATAAGTTGTTTTCACTGGGATAAAGTGAGCTACTTTGGTCAAGCGATCAACTACTACCCATATAGAATCATATCCTGATTTGGTCCTGGGCAATCCGGTGATGAAATCCATGCCAAGTTTATCCCACTTCCATTCGGGTATCGGCATAGGCTGTAACAATCCTACTGGCTTTTGATGCTCTGCCTTCACTCTTTGACACACATCACATACAGCTACATACTCAGCAATATCCTTCTTCATACCAGTCCACCAGAAACGTTCCTTCAAATCCAAATACATCTTGGTGTTTCCGGGGTGTATCGAGTATGGTGAGTCATGAGCCTCCTGAAGTATTAACTTCCTGATCTTTGTGTTATTGGGCACATAAACACAGTCCTCAAACCATAAGGTGTCGTGCTCATCCTCATGAAAACCTTTGGCCTTTCCTTTGCTCATTCTCTCTTTTATCTCGGCAATCTCTTTGTCATCCTTCTGAGCTTCTCGAATCTTTCCTAACAATGTAGACTGAACCTCCATTGTTGCAACAAAACCTCTAGGAACAATCTCCAGTCGAAGGTCCCTGAGATCCTCTGCTAACTCCTTTGGCAATCCCGTGCTTACTAGGGTGTTAGCATAACTCTTCCGACTCAAAGCGTTTGCTACGACATTGGCCTTGCCTGGATGATAGTGAAGCTTCATGTCACAATCCTTTATATGCTCCAACCATCTCCTCTGCCTAAGGTTCAACTCCTTTTGTGTGAAAATGTACTTAAAACTCTTATGATCCGTGTACACATCACAACGATTTCCAATAAGGTAATGTCTCTAGGTCTTCAACGCATGCACTACGACTGCCAACTCCAAATCACGCGTGGCATAATTCAATTCGTGCGGTTTTAGTTGTCATGAGGCATACGAAACAACTCTTCCGTCCTGCATAAGCACACTTCCAAGTCCTAGGCGAGAAGCATCGCAATACACTTGGAAATCCTTGCGTATATCTGGCAGAATTAGCACTGGGTCCGTAGTCAAACATTTCTTTAACCCCTGAAAACTCGCCTCACATTCTTCCGTCCATTTACACTTGGTATCCTTTTTCAATAACTCCGTCATTGGCTTCGCAATCTTGGAAAAATTCTCAATGAATCTCTGATAGTATCCCACGAGTCCAAGAAAACTGCGGATCTCGCTAACTGAAGTGGGTGCCAACCATTCAATGACTGTCTGAACCTTGGTGGGATCTACTGCTATACCTTCTCTTGATATAACATGTCCAAGGAATCCAACTTCCTTCAACCAAAACTCGCATTTGCTGAACTTGGCATACAACTGATGTTCCCTGAGTTTCTCGAGAACTAAACGCAAATGCTCTTTGTGCTCCTCATTCTTCGAGTATACCATTATATCATCAATGAACACCACAACAAACTTATCCAAATATTCCATGAACACTTTGTTCATCATGCTCATGAAGTAGGCAGGGGCGTTAGTCAGTCCAAATGACATGACCGTATATTCATACAACCCGTACCGTGTGGTGAATGCTGTCTTTGGTATATCCTTCTCTCGAATCTTCAACTGATGATATCCTGATCGCAGATCGATCTTTGAAAACACCTTAGCTCCTTGCAGTTGGTCAAACAAATCATTGATCATCGGCAGTGGGTATTTGTTCTTGATCATCACCTCATTTAATGCACGATAATCAACAACCATTCTTAGAGACGTATCCTTCTTTTCAACCAAAAGTACTGGGGCTCCCCATGGTGATGAACTCCGTCGAATGTAACCTTTCTCCAATAACTCCTTGATCTGCTTCTTAATCTCCTCCAGATCATTTGCGGGCATCCAGTATGGTCTCTTTGATATTGGACCTGTACCTGGCAATAGCTCTATCAAAAACTCGATGTCTCGATCCGGTGGCATGCCTGGTAACTCCTCTGGAAAAACATCCGGGTAATCCTTCACAACGGGCACTTCCTCCTGAACAACTCCCATGAGGGTATTTACTTGGCTCCTCCTAGGTGCATGCCTAGATACATACTTGATCCTTTTCCCTCCGGGGTGGTGAGAAAAATCGACTTACTAGCACAGTCAATGCTTCCTCCATACTTTGACATCTAGTCCATGCCTAATACCACATCCAATCACTACAAAAAAAGACACATCCGTGACATTTTGGGCCGAATGAATTTTTTTCCTGTCATACATATGACACTTCTATGACGATAATTGTGACAAAACCTGGTATCATCATAGATGTGGTGGGCTCCTACTTCTATGACAAAAAATCATGACAGAAAATGGGCTTTTCGTCCTGGGCGGGCCGGAGATGCAGCTGCATGACATTCTTTGGGCCGTCCATGACAGAAAAAATCGTGGTAGAAGCGAGGGGGAGGAAAATTTCAGGGAGTTCCCGGTTACGGTGGGAGGTCAGGGCCGAGTGATGCGCGTTTCTCTCGTACACGTACGCGTGTGTGTGTGCGAGGCGTTGGCTCTAACTGAACCCGAGCGAGGCGTTGGGCTCTAACTGAACCCGAGCGATTGCACTGCAAGCTACGCGTTACTGAACCCAAGCGATCAATTGATGCCTGTTAACTGAACCCGATCGAGCGATTCCTTCGCTATTGCTGCTAACTGAAGCCGATCGATTGGATGAACAGTGAGCGTTGCGGGGCGGGGGGGGGGGGGGGGGGGGGGGGGGGGGGGGTTGGATGAACAGTGAGCGGTGGCGTTGCCTCTAGATGAACAGGATCCCGTGGTGTGGAGGGATGGATGAACAGTAGACGGTGGAGGGGTGCCCGTGGAGGGGTGGTTGAACAGGACCCCGTGGTGTGGAGGGCTGGATGAATAGTAGACGGTGGAGGGGTGCCCGTGGAGGGGTGGTTGAACAGTAGCTGGGGGAGTAGCGCGCGGTGGAGGCTGGATGAACAGGAGCCCGTGGAGGCTGGAGGAGGTCGACGGTAGCCCGTGGAGGCTGGAGGAGTTCGACGGTGGAGATGAACAGTATCCCGTAGAGTCCCGTTTTGCGGTACACCACACCCCTCCCGATGAACAGGACCCCCGTTTCGACTGTAGGAGGTCCGTTTCGTTCGTTTTGCGGTACGCCACACCCCTCCCGATCAACAGGACCCCCGTTTCGACCGTAGGAGGTCTGTTTCCTCCGTTTTGCGGTACGCCAGACCCCTCCCGATGAATAGGATCCCGTTTCGAACGTGGCCGGTCGAACACAAGGCCGTTTCCTCCGTTTTGCGGTACGCCAGGCCTCGTTTTCATCGCCTGTTCCGTCCAAGCCCTCCCGATGAACATGACCACGCATTCTGTTCTGACCCAGCCGGTTGGCTCCCACGCGTTTCGTTGCCTCCCGATGAACATGATGCATTCCGTTGCCTCCCCATGAACACGACACATTCCGTTGCCTCCCCATGAACACGACGCATTCCGTTGCCTCCCCATGAATACGATGACGACGCTGTTTCTCTATTCCGACCCAGCCATGTACACGAGTCCTGGCCGTACGTATGCGCGAGTAGGCGTTCGAGACCCTGCCTGTATGTACGTACGTGGCCGTATTTTCTTTCTTGCACCTTGGCCGCTGTATGTACGTGTACATGCTACATGCGCGCCTCTACTACGACACGTACACGCCTCTACCACGACACGTGCGCGCCTCTACATCGACCAGTATATATGTACGTACACGTTCACGACCAGAATGACAACGCTACGTACGCTTCGACCAGGTGGGTCCCGACTGTCAGGCACTTCCTTGCCTACGAAGATGTAGCTGGTGGGTCCCAGCAGTCAGGGGGGCGAATTGTTTTGTTTTTGTTTTTTTGCCCGGACGCACTTCCTTGCGTGCGAAGGTGTAGCTGCTGGGTCCCAGCAGTCAGGGGGGATTGTTTTGTTTTTTTGCCCGGACGCACTTCCTTGCATGCGAAGATGTAGCTGGTGGGTCCCAGCAGTTAGGGGGGGGAATCATTTTTTTTCGGACGCACTTCCTTGCGTGCGAAGATGTAGCTAGTGGGTCCCAGCAGTCAGGGGGGCGAATCGTTTTTTTCGGACGCACTTCCTTGTGTGCGAAGATGTAGCTGGTGGGTCCCAGCAGTCAGGGGGAAACGTTTTTTTCGCGAAATACGGTGGCCCGTCCAGTGGGTCCCCGCTGTCAGGTGTAGGAATAATTATTTTGCACGTAATAAGGAGGCACTTCCTTGCTGCGGCCGTGGACCCAGCTGTCAGCCTCTCCACGTACAGTCCACGTCCGATGGAAGCCATTCCTTGACCACGTTGACCACGCCGCGCCGAGAGCACCAGGGCGGTGGACGACGGCAAGGCCTAGGAAGGGGACGACGCGGAGCCGGGGAAGACGCGGCAGTGGATGCCCACGCGTAGAGGAGTATGAGGGTTCACTCGTTCGGCTGCGGTGTGAGGCTGCCATCGCCACAGAATAACATGGGGTGTGGGTGCGTAGAGGGATGGCCTGGCCAGGGGTGGGAGTAGTAGGGGGCGGTGAGGCCTCCGCGGCATCACAGCTGGCCACGAGCGGCAGGAGCAGGCAGCACGACCGGCGCTGCTTTGGGTGGCTGGAGCAAGAAGACCAGAGGTTGAAGAAGCACTACGGTCGTTGGATGGACATCGTACGGTCACTGGAGCTAGAATCATTCATATATTGACTAAAGTTGACAAGGCCTCCGTCCCAGTCAACTTAGTAGGCCCACAAGTCACCCTCCCACCAAGGTGAGTCCCAGCTAGCAGGGGTATTCGTTTTTTTGTGCGTAATAAGAAGGCACTTCCGATGGGTCCGAGCTGACAGCAGGGGGAACATTTTTTTTGCGAAATACGGTGGCCCATCCCGTGGGTCCCAACAGTCAAGGGGAAACGTTTTTTTCGCGAAATACTGGTGGCCCATTCGGTGGGTCCCTGCTGTCAGGTGGAGGAATACTTATTTTCCGCGTAATAAGGAGGCATTTTCCTTGCGGCTGCCGTGGACCCAGCTGTCAGCCTCTCCACGTACAGTACTCTTCCGATGGAAGTTGGTCGTTGACCACGTTGACCACACCGCGCCGAGAGCACCGCGGCAGTGGACGACGGCGAGGCCTAGGAAGGGGACAGTGTGGAGCCGGGGAAGACGCGGCAGTGGAAGCCCGCGCGGAGAGGAGTACGAGGGTTCACTAGTTCGGCTGCGGTGTGAGGCTGCCGTCGCCGCAGAATAACACAGGGTGTGGGTGAGTAGAGGGATGCCCTATCCAGCAGTGGGAGTAGTAGGGGGCACTGAGGCCTGCGCGGCAGCACAGCCGGCCACGGGAGGCAGGAGTAGGCGGTCCCGCCGGCGCTGCTTTGGTGGCTGGAGCAAGAAGATCAGAGATTGAAGAAACACGACGGCCGTTGGATTGACATCCAACGGTTACGTCTGCTAGAATCGTTTGTTGACGTATATAATAACTAAAAAAATCTTGCATACGCGTCAACTAAACAGGCCCACAAGTCAGACCACTCCCTCTTTTTTTAATAATTTATATATAGCTCATAGCAACTTCTTATGCAATTTATTGCAGTCGTTTTTTTGGTTGGCCAGGGCCAATTTCGCATATTTCTGTGGGTTCCAAACTATTTTTAATACCGAAATGTCGAGCCAGATTTAAAGTACTTTGAAGATATATTTAAATTAGGTTAATGCCTAGTGAAATAGGAATCTGAAAATGTGAAAAAATTCAGAAATTATAAAGTAATTGCCAATTTGTCATCTGTTTTTATATTTACAACCCATTTCATATTACTTTCAAGATTTGTAGGCGTCTTGAAAGAGTTGTAGCCCATCAGGGTGTAGAAAAATAAGTAGGCCTGGATTGGGTATTCTTCAGAAAAAATAAACTGGGCTCATTTTCACAAAGAAAAAATAGCTAGGCTGGTCACATGGTGAACATAAAATATAAGCCTGGGCTAGATGGGCCACAGCCCAGTTCAAACCCTGCTCCATCTCAACAATACCAAACAAAAAAAATACTGCTCGAGTAGCTACGTCCCAGGTGTCAGCCGATCTTGTGCTGTTCTCTTGTCTATTGACTATATACGCTCACAATGTCGTGGGTCCTAGATGTCAGGAAAACACTAGGAGGAAGCATTTTATTTTTCCATACGCTGACGTGGTGGGCCCCTACTATCATCCTCTCCATGTACTTCTGCCAATTCCTGTTGTTTGTTGACCATGTTGACAACGCGAGAGGGCGGCGCTGCAGCGAGCGCACAAAAGCGCGCGGAGGACGTCGGCGTTAACGATTTAGGAGACGGTGGGGCGGCGATGCGTGTGCTGAGGCGCAGCCAGCCGTGGGAGGCGGAAGCAGGCGGCCCCGCCGGCACTGGTTTGGTTTTGGCGGCTGGAGGAAGACAGTACTGAAGAAACACGACAGACTATAAAAGCAGCAGGAGTATTTAACAACCTTAACTGAAACCAGCAGGGGCACTTAACAACCAAAGCTGAAAGCAGTATGAGACTATGAGTACTTATATAGGTTCAACCGTACAAAGCACGCCTCGAACAGTGCTACTTTGCCTACAGTTAACCAAGGGTGAGGCCGCCAAGCCCCAGGACAAGGCCCAGGCGCCACCCCGCGCATCCACAACCTTCTGAAAGCGGCTTCATGTCGCAACATGGTCAATAAACAGAATATTTGCTTTAGAGCCATGGAAAAGCATGAACATAATCTTCTGTCCTATTCTCCAAGATGGACGGGCCTTCATTATTTGAGATCACCCATGAATAAGTATCTTTTCACCTCCAAGGGGAATTGAGTAGGTCGACATAAACATCATGTTGTGACCAAGCGCAAGTCTGACCCGACCATGGTCAGGCATCTGTATCGGAACAATAGAACTCGGCAGTTCCTGTTTCAAGAAGATCACAGCTGTAAAACTGTGTATAAGCAATAGTTTATGAACAACATATAGAACAGAAAACAACTCGTACCATAAGTTTCTCGACACAGTTGGACCTGTTCAACGAGTGCAGCAGTGGCACACATATCCCACGTGGCCTTCCACCATTGAAACGCCCCACAAGGACCTCAAGACGATCAATAAAGTGCAAGAACTTGTGGATGTCGATCCAATCAACATCAGTGCCATTAGTAACAGCCAAGTTATTACAGAGTAACAAACGAGCAGACTGCTTAACTCTGAAAAAACCTACACGTGCCACCAATTATAAGAAAATATTAGTTAGAAGTAGCATCTTCGTGAGAGATTCGTTGCTACTTCTAAAGTTAAATTGTGATTAGTTAGACAGAATAGGTGGATTAAGAAGTAATCGAGGCAACAAGCAAGAACCAGATACAAAACTAACATGGATGAAAAATTGGAGCGACGTCGGGGTGGAAGATTGCAGTGAAGATGAGATCAGGTTCTGCTATTTCCATCAACATCCGTGCGCCAACTTTCAGTCTGTAACACTTGAGAAAGTTTATCCAAGTTCGGCCATAAAAAAGCAGCGATCTTCTTGGTTCATGAACCCAACTCGGAACTTATATCCATGGCTTGTCTTCACGGTGACCATTAAACTAGTGTATTCAGTTATGGCAAGGCCGAGCATCTTGAGTACATGTGTTCTGGCAGAGCAAATAATACACTGCAGGAAAAATAATATGAGAACACAACATGTTCAAAAAAACCCACCCTCCTGGATAGAAAAGAGGATTCTAGGAACATACTGTGCGCGTTTCAAAATGTTGTGTTAGGATGAGAAGGAACAAGTGTGGCATCTTGCCGAGGGCGCAGAAACCTGTAGGGTACTCGCACTTTGGGCACTGCAAAATGAAACATACTAGATTCAGTAGGAAGAAAAATGCATCAACGGCGGCGGCTGCCATCCTAGCATTACCTGCGACCAAGGGACTTGGATTTATCGAGGATGGATGAAGAATTCGTACCTGGTTCTCCATGAGAAAACCCTATGCAATCGCCGAGAGGGGGTTTTCTCTGAACAAGCAGACGAGGGAGAAGGGGATTTAGGCCCAGTGAAATATTGCCGCTTCATCCATCCAGCTTACTGCTAAAGCTGGAAAGGGGGGTTGTGATTTGACGACTCATTGGGCATTACTGCGGCGCTACGATCGGGGTGTGTCTACCGTGAAGTTATGCACTCTAATTTGTGCATGTGGCACGTGGACCCCATTGCCGGTTGCCCCACATATCAGCGAAAGGAAGTAGAAAGACAGGAGTAACTAGTTACACATAAATATTTTTTTTGATGGAGAGATACTCCCTCTGTAAATAAATATACAAACCTTTTATATCGCAGGCTCACCTTGCCGAGAAATATACTCCCTCTGCAACGCACGGGCATTATGGGGGTTCAGCTTTTTTTATGGGGGTTCAGCTGAGAATATAATACTCAGATAGGCTCACGGTTCTGGACTTTGGACCGCAGGCCGACCCTGCATGTTTGGGGGGCCATGTGTTCTACCTCAGCGCTTTTCATATTGCAAGTGATCGATACGGCGCTGGTTTTAGATGTTGTCGCAAGGCGAATACACAAAATTGAATAAAGCACACCAGCTGTTGGAATGAAATCGAACGATAGTTCCTAACCAGCAATCAGAGTTGCAATTCTATCAACGATATACCATGTGATAAATAATACTGTCGTACTACTTATACACATAGGACACTTGTTTCACCATGCCAGATTATTACATCAAAATCTCTCGGAGGATAGATCAGTTCGGCAGTTGCGTGCTGCTACTGAAGAATTTCAAAGTTGATTTGGACCTGCTCTCCTTGCCGAGAAAGTTCGATTTTGACATCATCCCCTACCGCAAGATATGATTTGGATTTGAACCTTGACCATCCTTTAGCATCAATCATCATGCGACCATCCTTTGTACTTACAATATATTGAGCAGGTTCATTCACACCAAGGCTGCGCATGGTAAGAGAAACTTGGCCGCGGATTGTTGAACGACTCCCTCGTTGCTTTAGGAATTCTCTATTTGCAAACAAGAAGACATACCCAAACAGTTAGGTCAACACAGTGAATCATGTGAAACAACATGGAAAGAAAAAAGAACGAAGCACTTGGGCGGCCAATGCCTACCAAGAAGGTGGACATGTCGGTTTTTGTAAGGACTTTGGTATATGAAGTGCGAACTGCAGCCCAGTCTGTTGCCGGTGCAACTGCACGGGCCGGAGCAGATGCAAGTGCAAGTGTTGGTGCAGGTGCCGAAGCCGCCGCTGCTGCTGCCGGAGATGGTGCTCCTTGTAGAGCTGGTGCCAGTGTCGAAGCAGGTGCCGGTGTCGATGCCCGATCCTCCGGTAGATCAGACTGATCCGCTGAGGTGGTCGGTGCCCAATCCTCAGCTGGATAAGACTGAGCTGTTGCCGCTGTTAGTGCTAGAGCAACTACTGGTGCTCGATCTGTGTGAGATAGCGGCGATCGTGTCTGGTCTGCTATGATCAGCTTTCTAACTTGACTAGGATCCATGACCGTGATCCAGTTTTTTTTCTTCATTTCTTTTAAACGCGAGAAGGACTAATTGTGGCGTTTTTGTTAAACCAAACTACAGTTCATCATAGGGATTCATCTTGTACTCAGACAACAGACTGATCCAATTGTTTCCAGTAATATAAGTGATGGACAGTGCCTTCGTTACTGACACGACATAAGAAGTGAAACCTGCAAAAATAGCCATCGTAGAGAAAACCAAACGGTTTATTCTGTGATGAATGTCACATGGCAAAACCTGCATCGTAAAATTGCAGGAAAAGAAAGAAAACATGACATTAAATCAATAAGATTTAGACGGTAATCAATAAGATTTACTTGATGTGACACGAGTGAATCCTTACCAGGAAATCACTATGTTGAAGTACTAACCAGAAGATTGATCGTCCAACTACGCGTGATATGCATGGGCCCCGCCTACTCCCACAAGCAGGACAGTCCAAAGGTCATGACAAATCGTATGGACCCGAACATCCATGGGACTGGAAATCCTGGTGGGTGCGATAAACCCTGCAATGCATGCAGATATTGGAGTGTAACCATAATTGATAAACCGTCCTCACAAAAAATATGATCTGGATACTTCAAAATATACAGACTGAATTGAGTGGACAGACATTAACATAGACCATTCTCAGGACTGACCACACACCAAAAGCGGCAGTACTAATAAACAATACAGGGTTCACAAACACAAATCAAGTACTGAACAATAGTACTTACTACAGACAAGCAAAGTTGCACTAACTAAACTCTGCAGACTATTTCTTGCCACCGACCTACGGGATGAACCCCGCATAACTGACTAGGCCATGGACTTCGTGTGAGATGTCTACATGCACCATCACCATCTTGTCAACCTTGGAGAACCTAACAGAGTGGTCTTTCCATTCATAAACATGATGATGAAGACAGGCCGCATCAGATTTGTTGGGAAGCTTTACAAGAATCACACCCTTCGTAATCGAAGGCACAACCAGGAAATTGTTGTGGTCAAGTACAGCCTTGAGAACACGCCTGACAACAATGCTACAGGAAAACACTAGTTCAGGACACGTGGCGACAAGGACACATCAGCTGGATAGTTCAGTAGTAGAACTCATCATCAGGTCTTCTAGTTCACACGGCATGACTTTGAGAACTTCATCTCCACCGCGGATCTGGTTCTAATTCAAACAGAAACCATATTTTATTACTACCTCCGTTCAGAAATATAAGATGGTTTTCAATATTATACTCCATATATGACTACATATACGCACAGAAATGAGTGAAAAAGACACTAGAACATGTCTTCAAAGGCATGAAAGCAGAGGGATTACATGCAATATCCATAACACAAGTTACTGAGGCAAATATACCCTCTTAAAAGGTAGCATTGATGTTCATAAAGTACTCCCTCCGTCCCAAAATTCTTGTCTTAGATTTGTCTAGATACGGATGTATCAAGTCACATTGTAGTATTAGATACATCTGTATCTAGACAAATCTAAGACAAGAAATTTGAGACAGAGGGAGTAGTTAAAAGTAATCTATAAGAAATCAGTGTTGACCTATCGCATGTTTTGGTCAAAAGTGGAATTTAGAATCGTCATTTGGCACACTAAAATCACAAGCAAGATCACCCAGAAAGTTGTACTACCAGTACTAGTACTGCGTGTTAGATGAAAAGACATGATCAAGATCGAGAAAAAGATCGCCAACAAGAGACATTACCTAGACTTGCTTAATGAGGGATCCCGGAGAGGGGGGCTTGGACAGGGCGATGGCTTTGAGCTTGTCTACGGTAGTCTCAGCGGGGTGCTTGCGCTTCTTCGTACCATGAGCCTCGACGGTTTTGGCCAGAGCCATAGACATCACGTCGGCCGGTGCTCCGGCGTCCATCCAAGAGAGGAAGCTGAGAGAGAAGAGTGAAAGGAGGAATGAGATGAGGGACAAGTGAAGCGAGTGGGGGTTTTCTTGAAGAGAGGAAGCTGAGAGAGAAGAGTGAAATGATGGTTGCTTCGTTCGTCCAACTTACTGCTGGAAAGGAGGGGGTTTTGTGATTTGACGGCTCATTGGGCATTACTGCAGCGGTTCAATCGGGGTAGTCTACCGTCACTCTACTATGGAGTAATTTAGTGCATGGCTGGTGGACCCAGGTGCTGGCTGTCCCACACGTCGGTGAAAGTGAGTAATTTAGTGCATGGCTGGAGGAGGCTCCGCACGGTAGAGCGTGTCCACTGTTTTTCTGAAGAAAAAAATGATTACAGCAAGTGTTTCCACTCTTACGACGGAGGAGTGCGAAACACGACAGCCACTTGAACATACACAGTGCTCCTACTACTAGGCATGTGCAGTGGTTCATACGTCAGTACTACACAATCTTGTTGCTAGTGTAGTAATATATGATGATAACAAATGATGTTGTGCACATGTCAACTGCTCCTATATGTAACATAGTACCGCTTTTTCGACTGTCCGGTCGAGAATGAACGGTGAGATCAATGTTAACAGAACTAGGTCCACAGCGCACAAAGAGTACAGTGCTACAGTACTCCACGAAACATGAACCATATGAAGCACAAATATTGTTAGGCAGGGTGTATGAAGGGTGCATGGGATGGGAGCAAAAGTTCCCTTCTCGACCCCCTTTTGGGTGTTTGGCAGAGTGCATGAAGGGTGCATGAGTCCACACTAGTAGGTTGACAAAAATACACGAAGAGGAAACAACTATATTGAGATGAGAATGCAGCCAAATACACCCACACGCTTTGTGCTACAGTGACTGATCTGCACCGTCTGAGTTTGATCCAACGGTCATGTTGCGCCAAGACATGGACATGCCCATGCAGAGGGCGCCTACACACCACCGAAGTCCCTCTGCTTCTCGAGGCGCATGACGTTGGTGATGCAGGGTGCAACCACCCACAGAGCCCGCTCCCGGTCGACGGGAGCCAGTGTCAGGCGCCTCACCTCGGACTCCGTGATCTGCTGCGCCGCCATGGCACCAGGTAGAAGCAATGGGGAGAGGAAGCAAAGGGGGCGAAACGGCTGAAAGGCAATGCAATCTATGGGAAGGCGGAGGGAGCAGGGAATCTTTTGGTTTTCACCATGGTAAAACACCAGTCGACGACTTCTCACATCAGGGAGCAATGGGTTTTTACAAGCGGAGTCATCGTGACTAAATGCTGCCGCGCCTGCTCCCGTCAATCAAAAAAATTAAAAATCCTTCTGCGCCTGCTCCCGTCAATCAAAAAATTAAAAACCCTGCCGCACCCAAACACCAGAGCAACGCCGCGGTGGATATTTAAATTTACCTGCCGGCAAGTAGATAAAAAAGGGGTGGAAAAAAAATGTGGCGGCGGCCTAGCTAATCGGTCGAACTAGCCCAACTAGCTAGCCACGGTGCTTCACTGATGTACTCAGCGGGAAAGGTGGTCTTTCGTGATTTGATGACTCATTTACTTGCTTCGGCGCTACGACCGAGGAGGACCCAGAAAACGCGCGGTAGGGCGTCCCACGTCAGGAAGAATATATGCGTGCACCACCCGGGAGGACCCTGAAACCGCGCGGTAGGGTGTGCCATGTCTCGGCACGGAGGAAAAATGTGCGTGTAAAAATATATTGTATCAGACGTAGTACCTATGGTTCGACCTCGGGACCCAACCAGTCGGTCGAAAACACCCCACTAGCCACACAGCTTCATCATGCAAACGTGGCACGAAGGATAGATGTGGTTAGCTCTGTCTCAACCAGCCACAATGTCTCTTGTTCTAGGCGATTCTTCTATTTTCCAAGCTTTTTTTAGTTGTAATAACACCACGGCAAGATAGTGCCGCTCTTCGTGTGTGCCCGTGCAAAGGTTAGACGATGGAGAGAAGAGAGATTGAGATCGCAGACCTGGGACCCACCAGTAAGTGAGACAACGGTCATGCACATGTTGACGAGGCACTCCCTCTACTCTACTCAACGCAAGTACTGTATAAAATCAAGTTATGGGACAAAGCCAACAACCGTTCATTTTTTCAGGCTATCGACTTATGCTTTGTAGTCCAGGTTGCCAGTTCGAATCTCGTCTTTCAGATTTGTTAGTTTTAGGTCCAAATTTGATTAATGACAAGTGGGACCCCCGTGTGTTGTTCCGATATTTCAGTGTAGGATGGTTTTTTTGAACAAACACTTTGCGCGGTTAGACAAGTAACAGCACGATTTACACGTTTTTTGCAAGTTTACGAACAAAAATGACAGCGGCATAGAATATCACATCCACCCCGCAGCTTAGATACTATGGTGATACCAGTTTTTACACCGTTGGAAGTGAGATCCAATGGCTTGGGAGTAGTCTTTGTAATTATGCGCAATTTCCAAACTCTCCAAAGGTTTTTTTTGCAAATAAAACATTCAGGCCTCGTGTGTGCCGCTGCATCTTCGATCCAACGGCTCCCCGGTGCTCATATTAGGTGCTCCCCGTAGCTTA
The DNA here is from genome assembly GCF_003073215.2 of Triticum urartu. Classification (NCBI taxonomy): domain Eukaryota; kingdom Viridiplantae; phylum Streptophyta; class Magnoliopsida; order Poales; family Poaceae; genus Triticum; species Triticum urartu. The sequence goes on along the minus strand of NC_053025.1, from coordinate 457,577,668 downwards.
ATTGCCCGCTACGGTGATATGAGCATCTAGGTCGTATGATCAGTGATCAGATGGCACATGCGTAGTACTTGCACTTTCTGCGCATTTCCCAAACTCTATCAGCCGTATATTGCAAAAACATTCAAACCTCCTACTATGGGCCGTTAGATCTCAGTGAACTCATATCACCATAGAATCTACGGTGCGGGAGCACCTCATACTCTCCCGTGCGAGAAAACATAAGGTGCTATCGCAGCTTGGATGCTACGGTGATACGAGCTTGGAGGTCGTTTGATCTGAGATCCAATGGCATCTGAGAAGTCTTTGTGCTTGTAAGTAGTGGCCGAACTCTTTTGGGGCTTTTCTGTAAAAAACCATTCAAACCACCGAGGAGGTGTTGGGTCACAAATCCAACGCCTCCGAAGAGCTTGTATCACCAAAGCATCTAAGGTGTGGTAGCACATGATATTCTTACATACAGGAGAATATGATGTCCTCCTTCATCTTAGATGCTACGGTGATACGAGCTTCGAGGTCATTGGATATGGGATCAAAGGGCATCTAAGTAGTTTTTGTACAAATTGTGTGCAATTCTCAAACTCATCAAGGTTTCCTGCAAAAATATTAAGACACATCATGTGAGCTGCTATATCTCAGATCTACAAGCTCCAAGCAACTCGTATCGGCATATAGCATCTAAGGTATGGGGGCACATGATATTCTCCCGGGGAGGAGGGGTGGGGGGTGCACAACCAATCGGTGGTTGGGAGGGTGGGGATAAATATAATCTAAACAACCCTAAACAGAGCTCCACAATTTTATCTAAGGTCGAGGGGTTGACCCCCGACAATCATAGCTCCGCCTAAACACAACATTTGCATGTACTGTAGTACTAGACTTAATATTCATGTTTCAGTTTCATGTTCATTTTAAATATTGAACTGAGGACCATGGATGTCTTACATTTTACTCCCTTCGTTCCTAAATATTAGTCTTTTTAGAGGCTTCAAATGGACTGGCACATACAGATGTATATAGACATATTTTAGAGTCTAGATTCACTCATTTTGCTCCGTATGTAGTCACTTGTTGAACTCTCTAAAAGACTAATATTTAGGAATAGAACGAGTATTTTTGAATTCGTGTCATACATGCATGGTTTGGAAAAATAGATGCACTATACTTATTGGATTGTTGTTGTGTTCGTGCGTGTGTGTCTCTGTGTGTGTGTGTGGTCATATGCTTGATACATACAAAGTTTTCTCACCTCCATATTGTTCATCTTTTAAATTTGAATTTGCATTGGAAAACTTACTAGGGATACCATGAAATGTGAAATCCACGTTGAGATCACTATATCACAAACTCACTCTAATTCAACAACTCGTCATAAATCAATTACCATGTTGAGATTAGTATTTGCAAGGAAAATACGGGTATTGTAATACACATAGATTCGTTCGGCAATTTAAAAGGTTCCTTTCGTATTCTTGAATGGTAGGACCCAACGGCGTACCAGCCGGACCTTGGCTCGTGTTGATCCTAAAAAAACCGGGCTCGTGTCCTTCGGTGGCGTGCATGGTACACACATTAGGTAACCCCAACCAGTCGAGCCTCCGTGTTTCAAGTCGAAATATCTGGCGGCCAGAATTCCAGCCCTAGGAAATTCCCCTCATGTCCCCGGTCCATAATGACTACCGATGAACAACGGAGGGATGCTTTAGTAACTAGACAACGTTACCTACCGTGCCGAGCACGGTTCAATTCCCTCGGCCGCCGCTTGTCAAGGTCACCCGTCAACTGCATTGCCTAGTACTACTACTACTACACCAGGATGAGCACAAAATTGAGCCCGTTTGTTCGTGCCTAGTACTTGAGTTAATATATCAGGCAATGCACTGGTACGGAGGGATTATCCTTTTACTCTGCATATATAACTTGTGTGAAGTCTAACTAAGCAAAATGTTTGACCAAATCCTTTCTTAAGAAATACAACAGGACAGATGTACGGCTTGAAAATTTATTGCATGATGCAGGTTATGATATTGTTTCGAATCCTGGATCTTAAATTTCAGAAAATCCAAAAGTGTGCATAAATTCTTGAAACTAAGCATGGTCACGTGATATGGCACAAATATTACTTCGTAAGTTTTTTCTTCAATTTGATACAAGCTACTTATGACAAGTTGCACAAATGAAGAGCCAAGGTATTTTGGAACAAAGACCCGTCACGTTAAGGCGAACGCTTTCACTATTAAAACCATGGGCGTTTACGTGCCGGCACGAGTCCCCGCTTCTCATCGGCAGGTGTCGTTCGAGCAAGCGTGTGAGTCGACGGCAGGCGTGCGAGCAGACCGCTGCGCCGGCTGTCAGGGAGGCGTGCGAGCAGACCGCTGTGCAGGCTCACCGGGAGGTGAGCCCTTTGACCAGGCTCCGCCGCCCACCATCGTCCCAACTACTCCCGCTTTTAATGTCGCCGGCACCGCAGTTTAAAATCAACCCTGCACTACCCGGTATCGCTACAATCCTCTCTCTTCCTCTCCGATTTTCCCGTCGTCGACCTCCAACTAGCCTGACCTAAACGTACGCCATGCTGCATCACGATGGTCTGCCCTTAGTGTTCCAGTTTCCTGAGGAAGACAACCAGCCGGAGTCTCAAGAACATAAGGCGCTTTGGGACGAGCTTGAACTGGCCTTGCGGGAAGACGCCGCGCCTGTCCCCGCTCCTGTTCCGGCTCCCGTCGCCCCGACTGCGCCAGTGCCCATCCCCATGGCATTAATGGGCTGGGAGCCGCACATTGTCACCGAGCTTGATCCCACAGGGTTCCACGAGGTCCCCGCCGACTTTCACGCGCCCGTGCACCTGCCAGCGCATGCGCCTGCGCGTGCACTGACGCGCATGCCCGTGCCAGTGCCCGTGCACCTGCCAGCGCATGCGCCTGCGTGTTCACTGACGTGCGCGCCCGTGCCGGTGCCCGTGCACACGAATGTCTCCGCCGCGCCGTTGACAGCACCTGTCCCCGCGCGGGTGCCAGTGCCCCCCTCAGCGGCATGGATGGCCGCCGTCGACCGCTTCCTTGCACCAACGCCAGTCGCCTCCTCCCGCCAGTTGATTCGCTCCCAAGTCCAGAACATTTTGGCCTTCCTTGAAGCTAGGCCAACGTCCAGGAGTACGCCAACAACGGCGCAAGACGCCGTCGTCGCCATCGGTCAGTGGCCCGACAACACACAGAGCACGGCAGAGGAGCCGCTTCCCACCGCGAGACGCCCCCGCCACCGCCGCGTAATCTAAATTTGCCATGAAAAACGTTTGGATTGCCATGCTTAAAATCCGAACGTTTATCATTTCCGTTTATTTTATATTGATCGTCGTATAATTTAAAGTCGGAGTCAGACTGAACGAAATATATGGTTTGATCGATTGAATGTTCTGCTAGAGCCGTATCAAATTAAATATAAAACGTCATCAAGCCACATGTATTCCTTGTCATTCAACGACCTAGACTGCTTCAATGTCGAGCGCTCAACACATTTAGCGTGCAGTTAATTTCATGCCAAAAATAGTGCTAATCACATGACAACACGCAAATAATATCCGCATGCACTTAATATACTTCCAAATTAACGTGCATTGCATGTACACACTGACTAGTGCTGCTAGTACGTGAAACTGGTGCCGTGACTTGTGAACGCGTCCAGATATGGTCAACGGCAACATCGCCCACGAGTTCTTCCTGTTTGCCCGTGCGTCTAAACGCAGAAGGGGAGGAGAGAGAGCACACATGGAACCCAGCAGTAAGTGAAGGCGAATAGTACCAAAAATAATATTACATGTTATCCATTAATTAGGCTGTGGTAATATAAAAACATTATGTGAACAAAGGGGGTACAACAAACATTGCTCTTCTACGTATGTTGCCTATTGACGTGCGGCTTGAAGGCCCGGTCGCATGTTCGATCATCATCCTTTATTTTTTAATTTGTATATGGTCCAAATTTGTTTCATGACATGTGGGCCCCTCGGTGTGTAGTTTGTAGCACTTTAATTTGTGGGTCGAAATTTGTTCCATTCCAAGTGGACTATCGGTGTGTAGTTTTGTAGCTTATTTATAATAATTAGAGGGAACAACATAGTTTTTTCAATAATACCATGGTGCGATGTTGAAGGCGAGAAAGGACGTGTGAGAGAGCGATGACCGAGCCAGAGGGAAATCAACTAGGGGAGTTGCGTGGGTTGCGACGGTGTTTGGAGTAGTTGTGGGTCGAATGCTACGAAAATATAATCTAAACCGACCGGAATAAATGCCTACACAAATTAATCCAAGGTTGGAGTGCCCCTCGCAATGTAAATAGCTCCGGCTTTGCAAGGGATGGAGAGGTAGTAGCTTCAACGCGTGGAAGATACGGTGTGAGAAAGCAAGGTCAATCGAGAGACATATAGATAGAGAGACAAAGTGAGTGTGGTCCGGCATTCATTGAACAAATATATATGCTCTGGAGAGATATTGTCCGATTGAGCTTTTTGGCAAGGGTGAGGGTTGTAAGATAGAGCTTGAGAGATGATCCAGTCATAGACGTGTAGATATATTTTGTGCGTGGGAGGAAGCAAGGTCAATTGATCACATAGGGTCGCCGTGCGATCAAAAGAGTGAGACGGGTTGGAGAGAGTGACCTAGATAGACGATGTGCGTGAGAGAGTATACAATGTGAATAGGTCGAATTGGGCTCAAACATGGTGATATATCGTTTTTGTCCGAGAAAGAGCAAGGTCAATCGAGACATACGGAGAGAGAGAGATTGAGTGAGCGTGGCCCACCATGAGGTCGAAAGAGTGGCGGCGGCTTGGATGGACTGACCTAGATAGACAATCTGCGTGAGAGAGTATAGAGTGTGTCGATCGAGGCCCGAACAGGGAGATATATCATTCGTGTGTGAAAGAAAACGAGGTTAAACGAGACTCGGATAAAGAGAGCGAGATTGAGCGAGTGTGGCCCGACGTGCGGAAGAAAGAGTGAGACAGTCTCGAGGGAGTGACCTAGATATACAACGTGCGTGCGTGCGCAGAGAGGTTGGGGGGCTAGATAGGCAATGCATGTATTCAGTGCGAGAGGGTGAGAGGGAGAGGGGGGAGATAGAGAGAGCTCGGCATGGGGTGCAATGGCGGGTGTGTGAGGTAAATACATTTGGTAACAGAGTGGAAAAGGGGGTTGTGTAGTTGAGATACTTAGAGATCGAAACATGGAGAGAAAGAATGAACGTGTGTTGGAAACCGATAGCTTCCTAAGGTGGTTAGGAGAGGAAGATTGACTGATACAGAAAGTATGTAGCATTTGTGCGGGGGGGGGGGGGGGGGGGAAGGGGGGGGTAAAAACAACATTTAAATGTACATAGTACGAGACTTAATATCGATGTTTCAATTCGGTGTACATTGTAAGATTTGAACCGAGGACCGGGCATACGGGTAATTATTTCGAATTCATGCCATACTAAGTTTCGAAAAGTTGACATTGACTCAGTTTGTTGTGCTATTTTGTAGGTCATATGTTTGAATCCATCCAAAAGTTTTCTCACTACCATGGTGTTCATCATATACATATGAATTTGTATTAAAAAAGTAGCGTGGATACAGTGAAATGTGAAATCCATGCTAGAATTGGAGATCTCTATGTGACACACACTCTAATTCAAATAACTAACTACGTGACACACACTCTAATTCAAATAACTAATTATGTGACACACACTCTAATCCACGTTAGCGTGGGTACCGTTTCGATTTTTTTTCAAATAACTCATTAATTAATTTATAGTACTCCCTCTGTTCACTTTTATAAGACCTTGAAGACATTTCAGACAATGTGTAAAACAATTTATTTTAAGTTGTCTGAAATGACTTACAAAAGTGAACGGATGGAGTATCTCGTTTCGAATGACTAATTATTGCAAGGAAAACATGGGCATGGTAATACATACAGATTCATTTGCAAATGAAAGAAGATTTGTTTGCATTCTCAAATGTAGGTGCACCAGGCAAACCAGGGTCGTGTCGGGGTGGATGCTGCTTCGGTGCCTTAAAGGCAACTGCCTTTGGGTCACTGACATGTGGGCCAGCCACCTGTTGGGCCCACATGTCATGGACACAAAGGCAGGTGCCTTAAGGCACCGAAGCATAGTCCTGCCGGGGTGGTCGCGTGTGTCGGACGGACGCGTAGCACCCATCCACCCAGCCCCCCTCCCCCCAAAAAAAGGACAACGACAATATAAGTTCGCGCTTCCACGTTTCGGATTGAAATATCTGGCGGCCCCAATTCCAGCCCTGCAAAATCTCTCTTCTCCATCGTCCCCTTTCGCGCCCAGATTTTGCTCAAATCCCTAATTCGCCGCCAATCCTCGAATCGCCCCTATTCTCGTCTCTTTCCCCATCGTTCCCCACCTCTGTGTCGGATGACGACGACGAAGACGACGGTCGCGCTTCACCACCGCACCGGAGCTACCTCATCTACGCCCTCGTCCACCGCATCGGGTGGTCCACCGACAACGTCGGCCGCCGCAACCGACGTGCCTCACAGACACCGAGTTCCACCGCATCAGGTGCACTTCACCGACTCCATCTCCCAGCTCACCGGGGCTAGTTCACTGAGCACATCGTCGCACCTCCGCCCCCGAGGCCATTGGGGCTTCACCAACGGTCTCGTCCACCGCATCGTAGTGCTTCGCTGCCACTCAAGATCTGCATCCGTGCGTGGCCAGGCAACGCCAGCGCATCACCCTCAACGGCTCTGAAGTGACCCGCACTCTAGCTAGGCGAGCATGCCCAAATGCCGGCCCGAACTAGGTATCCACACATCACTCCCTTGTGCACTGTTCCGACGATGTTTGGATATCCTTTCACTGTTCTCTTAGCTTACACGCCTATGCAACTCTGACTTTAACTCTTATTTCTTCTGGAGATATCATCTAAAACAAGCAAATCCATTTTTTAGCGAAGCATGACGGCGCTACGGGATCTGGTACACATCCTGCACACCCGTATAACCTTGTAAGTATCTGTCCTCCGGTACAACATCAAGGTCGATTCCTCTTATTTGATCAACCATTCGCCGTGTCAAAAATGCAGAGGGGGATGCAAGGAGCACAAGGCCTGCACATCCAAGCAAGTGGTAACATGGACTTGTACATGGAACATCCCAAGCGCAAGCAGAGCTGCAGCGAGCCTGTACAACGAGCTAGCATAAGTCCCTGCATTTCATTTAATTCATACTGGCATTCGTGTATGATTTGTGTGCAGTGGCTGATCCACGAATTCAAGTTACCAGGGGCGAACATTTAACTTAAAAAATACGAAGGCACTTGCACTCCGGAAATCAATATAACTTGAGAAATGTGAAGCTACATGCACTTTGAAAACCAGCTAATGATCCAAAGTAGTTCAGATTATAAACACTAAATGATGCAAGCACCAAAAAACACAAAATGCAACATGGTGTACAAGGACTACAAACATGGTCTGTACCTGCTTGAATTATTCGTTCTCTGGCTGAAAATATTGAAGTGTAATTGCATGTATAACCAGTGCGCAAACTGCATATCAATATATCTATCCTTCACAAGTATGCCAATAGTTTCAAACAACAGATTAGAAAAGTATTTATGCTATGTTGTCATGATACGGGGACTTTCTAGTAGATGGCCTCGACGTTTCCTCAAGCTATGAAAATGCACTATAATTTGCTTGCCATCAATGCCTGCAAATCTCTGTCTCTCTCAACATAGTAGATCATCATTAGACACTAAATCCTTCAATGAGCTTGCAAAATGCTTGCATTAGATCCCTCATTAGACACTATATGTTCATCACTAGGAGGATGTAAAATGTTTGCATCAAATCCTTCATTAGCAGTCTATTCATTAGACACTTCAGGCTCAAGAACAACATGAGCTTGTATGTTTGCACCGGAAACTTGATTAGATACATCAGATTCAGTCAGTTCAGTATTGATTGGGGGAGTTATAAAGTAAGTAGGAATTGGTTTCATTTTCTCATAGATTCCCTACATACAAGCAGTTCTACAACACCGCCAGGTTTAACTATTGGCCAAAAATTGAAGAGTTGAATTAGATATAATCAGGGATGTGATGTACCTGCTCGTTGCGCATGCTACTCTTGCAGGCTGCGACTGTCCGTTTGCGCAAGCTCGATGCCATGCCCGTGCTGCTGCCGCTGCCTCCCACGCAGGCTACACCCAGGGTTGGATCTTCATCTTCTTGTCCTTCCATTCACTTGAACCCCGGCGACCGCCCTCCAAAGAGGGCGCGAGGAAGTGCTGTGTCGGTTTGTCCAGCGGCGGCAAGGTTAGGAGCGAACCAGACTGGAGGCTGGAGCGAATGAATTGGGATTTTTCCTGCTGTCGATCGATATGGGAGGCGCTCGTATGGGCCGCGAGCCTGCTATAGGGCCTGCCTTGCACTTATGTTTTTGGCCCATCCAAATTGAAACATTTTTCTTCATTTTTTACATTGCCTGCTTGTGCGTTGGGTCAAACAAAACTAGCGTGGGCCAACCTGGACGACTCAAACTAGGTGCACACTTTCCAGCCACCTGAGGCGGCCGCCTATACCAGCCCCTATGGTGGCGTCGCCCCTTTTTGCGTGTATGATTGGATAGTGAAAAATATTCCAGTGGCGCTTTTGATTTACCCACAGAATGGTTGAATTGTTTATTTCTATGAACTGAGTTCGCCAATAATGTGAAGGATGCCAGTCTTTTCATCCTACTATAGATTGCTTAGATCTCGATATGCCAAAAGTAATCGCATGAAATATATAGTAAAAGACAGTGTGATGTGTTTGGCTACAACTAGTCTGACTACACGTCCTCATATAATATATCAAGGACGCACCATCTTACCAGATTAACCATTCGACTTACCCATGCAGTGTGGGAAGAAAGAAGTATTGGGACTGCGTATCCAAGCAATTGATGCCATGGACTCCTTCGTACAACCTTGCAAGCGAAAAAGAACTAGCGTAAGTTCAGTTACCTGCTTCTCGGAATTTTAGTTAGCCACTTATTGCAAAATTGTTCAATTACGTTGCTTGGCTTAATTTAGTTTGCTAATGATTACATAATGGCATAGCCTGTTAATCATATTGTAGACTTCGCCTATCTATGTGTTTGATACTTACTGTTAAGAATTACCTGTTTGCCTTAAGTTAAATATCTACTTGTTTGTTTAGCTGCTTTTCTGCTGCAACAACGGGTTACAATGATGTTAATAACTACTTTTCAGCATCCAATTGAAAATCTTTAATTCCTTGTTTGTTTAACTGGTTTGCTGTTATAACTCTCAGTTGAGATGTTTTGCTAACTTCAACTTTTCTGAATCCAATCGGAATTTAATGGCAAAACAGGTTAGCCCAAGATCAAAGAGCGAGGTCCCCATGGACGTTGCATCATCCCACAGTAGTGGCACCGGCCCAATCGTGCATTATTAATTGCCAACTGCTGATGCTCTAGAGGCTAAACTAGTGGTAGAAAGAGATTCTGCTTCTGCACTTAGAGATGAAGTTGACATGTTGAGGAAGAAAACAGCACAATCACAAGCAGTACTCAAGACAACCATTAAATATTTGGTGGATTTCAAAATGAAGCAAGCTGAGACTGGCCAGATTGTTAAGGTCCTGAAGGAAAAAAAGGAAATTAAATTCCTACTTGGTAAATCATAGGTGAAATGTTCTTTCCATAGTTGAATTACATTTGTGTTGTCTGTTCATGTAATCAATCAAACCATTTGTTTTAGAGATCATGTAATGATTGTTTTTTGTTTTTTGGTTTGTAATTTTATTTGAGCACAAGTCTGTATTAATTGATAAGACTCGGAGACATTTCATTTGGATTGCTGTGCCAGACCTACAAATATGCCAATCGGGCTGAATGTGCATTCAGCAATAGTAGTAGTATAGATGGACCATAAGTGGCACGCATCGGAAACGGCCAAGATGCTGGCTAAAAAAAGGATGCTGTTGTAGCCAAAAAAGTACAGCAGCCTGGCTTATGTATGTTAGTTGATATTATTGATCCATATACTCTATAAGTGTTTATATGTCTATTAGTTCTGTACATTCTTGGTTGATTGACTCGGTATTTGAATCTTGATACATCACTTGTGTACATATCTAAATGGGAGTACACATTATGCTGCGTGTGACATTTGAGTTGGACATGAAGTGTTCCAAATATTTGAATTCACCTTAAACTGGATTCTAGTTTCTGAATTTGAGTATCGGCATTTATAAACCATATTCATATATGACAGTGGAATACATCTTTGTCGTCCTTTTGAAGATATATAAAAACACATAGAATAATTTATAAAGATTCATATAGGAATATAAAATGGATTCGAATTTAGTTGCTAGGGTAAACGTGGACGCTCATTGTCCCAAAATTCGAAAGAAGCAGCAAAATGTCCACTCCCACGTCGGCTGCCCGAAGCCAAGTGTTTGGGAGATGGAAATTACTATCTACCCATTACACGGACAATCCATCGGCCCGATTTCCACTGCTCGAAATAGGGGTAGGTTAGTAACTTCAATTAAACGTGACATGACCGCCTCTGAGCCCATTCCGACACGGTGGGCGTCAAACATGGGCGGCAAAACTCATTTGATTCAAGCTCGTCCAAAAGACCTCTGTTTCTCCCTCCATTCCCCATTCATACACGATGGGCGGCAAAACAAACTCGACTCGGCCGAAATCGATGTAGGCAAATATTTTCAATAGGGGCAGGTTTGTAACTTCACTCAGATGTGACAAAACCGCCCTAACTGTCAACCCCGTTCATACACCGTGGGCGCCAACCACCCTCTCCTTGCCCTGAATCGCTCTGGGCAAATATTGGCGAGATGCAAGATTACCGTCCTATCCCCAACCGACGAGACGTCCACATTTTAAACGGGGGCTAAGTTCGTAACTTTCCCATTTTTCAGATAGGCCCGTCCCAAAAACATGGTTCCCCGTACCTCTCCCTCCATTTTCCCATTCATACACCGTCCGCGCTAGAACACCCCATCCCCACACCAGCCTCCGTTCGCCACCCCATCCATCGCCGCCGTCCTCCACCACATCCATCGCCATCGTCCTCCACCATGCCAGAGCGCCTACCAAGACCACGTCGTCCACTGCTAGAGATGGACGTTTCTCATCCACGGCGACGGACCAATAGCCTTGCATCGCGTCCTCTCGCTTCATCGGCGCCGTCGTCCTCTTTGCCGCTCACACGACCTTCTCTTCCACCGCAACAGGACTTATCCCCCGATGCACCCGTATACCGTCGCAGATCTGCTTCAACGCCACCGACAGCCATCGCACCCCCGATGCCTACACGGCGCCGCAAGAGAGGTGGTACTTCATATCTCCTCAACTTTTTGATCTCAACCAGAAAATAGATCTTAACTTGGTTACTCTACTTTCTTTTCAGCTCTTAGAATTTAGTTCTTAGTTCGAAGCAAACAATGGATGCTAAACATCATTTCTCCGGTTTGCAGCTTCAAATCTGCCATGGCACAACCATAATACGATTTAATTGATCATGCTTAGGGTTTAATTGATCATGTTGGTTCCATGGTGGTTTCTTTAATAAAAATCGGAGGGGAAACCCTCTTTTGCTAAAAAAATATGCTTAGAGTTTCCCCCTTTTATGATCACTATACGATCAGAATACGTGCTTCGTGTCATAATAACACTGCTCCACCCATCAAGCTAAACAAGCTTAGTTGTTCAAATACGAATCTGATATTATTAAAACAGAGTTATTTAATTGGTCAGCTAAATGTTCCTAAATTAGTTTCGAAAATGCATGTTCGCCGCTCGGGTGTGTATCTCTACAGGGTGCCCACGATGGGCCGGCCCACCCTGGGATTTTGGGTCGCCCCAGGCCCCGATTCCCCTCTGTTCTGCTGCGCGCTTCCGATCTCTACTCGCCCCCAGCCGCCTGCCTCACCGCTGACTTGCCGTCCCCAGAGGACATGACTCTAGGAGGAGACGCCGGACTAACAGGAGGCCAAGAGCCACTCGCCTAACAGCGTCACCGCTGCCCGGGCGCGCCGTCGTGCCTACCTTCCTAGTCCGTTCAGGGCTCAGGCGTGCAGCACCCACCATGCCAACCCGATTTATCCTGAGATACGTCCTCAACACTAAGCAACCACTCCTCATCACCCATTTTCTAATTGATTCATTACTCATTAGGCAGGACTGTCATTAGGGTTTGTTGTGTGCTCAGTGCTACCTGCACTTAATGGTTCAGATGTATTTCAGTAATCTTTAGTACCTCTAAAGTTCACAGGGTTTTCAAAATTCCAGCCCTCGGAACAGAAACTAGTCATTTTGGATTGTTGGTCGTAGTGACATTGACCCAGATTACTACTGCAAGCCAGGTTTGTTGACAATTTTACTTGTCTTTCTTACTCATTCGATATAATATCCAATTATTCACGTCGATTAGTTGCAAACAATAAGTGCTAGACAAACTTCTTCATTCAGATTTTGGACGGTCTCTTACTGCAGTTACAATTCTGCATACTTGTCCTAGTAAGCTCACAAGTAAATGATTGATTCACTACATCTATGCTTGCCTGTCATATTTGTTATCAATATTCTTTTAGGGTGGACCACCCTGTTTCTAAATACTGGAACCGTAGACATGAGTGAATAGTATTTTTCTATGTGATCTCTTCCATCATGTGTGGGTAACGAACACTGCATTGTATAGAAAGAAAGTGTCATTTCCAGATTTTACATAGGTTTCGATCTTTTACATGGAATACAATCTGCCTACTTGCTTTGTGTCGCACTACCAACACTCCACCCTTGAAGCTAAACATTACGCCACTCATAATTGCTTAGTTTATTTGTTCAAATACGAATTTCATATGATTCTAATGTTCCTACTTCAGTTTTGAAATGTGTGCCTGCCTGTTATAGAGACATAAGGGGTTTGTATTTCTGTGTGTGGTCTGGTCAGCACGGTTGGGGAGGTGAACTTTGCATATGCAGGGGTTTATAGGTAGACACTCTCCGAGTTGAATCCGCAATGCATTCCATAGATAATCTGACTATTTTTTATGTTTTCATGAATCTCAGATTCTGAACAGCATCATAATGATTATGAGCTTGCGCGCATGAAAAGAATAAAGCAGAACAATGCCATGGTTGTCAAACTTGGCATTAAAGGACTGAAATCAAGTTTGGATGCAATGCAATGCAAACGCTCTCCACCTACAGATTCATGCTCAGAATATGATCCTAACAGTGATTCTGAGCTAGAGGGAGACCTAAGTCAATGTAGCTCCCTAGTGGAGGAGTCAGAGGAAGATGTCCTATCTTATTCACCCATCAAGGTACTTGCTCTAACTTTCCAAGGTTACATTGCTTGCACATATCTTGCAACTGATGCTTTGCATTGCTTCTACTTTGTTGAACTGCCATTAGCTTAGTTTACACATCGTGTATGTGAATACGCCCTGCCTATCCATTTTCAGTACATATTCCATCTGTCATCATACCATGTTTATCCATTCAAATGATGTTCTTGTGTATCAGACGTTCAAAAGGAAGAGGGCGATTGCTGATCGTGGAGGAGCACAAGCAAAGTATTTGGAAAAGGTAGTGGCACCTAATAAACCAAATAGCCCATTAGGTGTAGTTACAATATCACCTGACCCACAAAATACCCCAGCTCTAGCAGACTCTATCCCTACTACACTGGTCATTTCTAATGCCCCAACTTAGTAGACCCCAACTGCAGCAAACAGTATGATTATGCCAGTTGACATAGCACCAGCTGTGCGATGCAAAACCCCCATTCCAGCAAAGAGCACACCAAATCCAGTTGCCAACTCCCTTTTCGAACCAGAGAGAGCCCCCATTGCAGCAAATAGGACCCCTGTTCCATTTCTTCCTAGTTTAGAAGACGAAGCTTATGTTGTTGTCAGGAACTTTGTGCGCATCTTTCCTTCATGGAAAGATTATACCGCAGACACAGAACAATTTCCAGTCTTCCTCCGCAACTTACGCGTAAGTAATGTACTAATGTTATTCATGGTCATTACTGCATATGTTTCTGCTGACAGAAGACACAAGATTTCATTCTTTTAAATAGGCGAGGAGCAAATTGGATTGTGATGACGAGCAAGGGTTGGTTGCGCTTTTCAAGAACTCGTTGATGAAGTATCGTTCCTACCTGAGGCAAGCGCACTTCGATGGCAAGCCTCTGAACGAAATTTTTGTAAAGTCTCCGGTGCTACATTTATCCGACGGTGACTGGAATAATCGCGTTACACATTGGTCTCGGCTGCAGCGTAAGGTACTGTCTATGATATCACATCACAATTTGAACTACATTTATGCATTTCCCTTAATGTCTCACTTGTACGAAAATTGTTAGCAGAAGAACATTCGTTCTCAAGGGACCACAGAATCTCGCAACTATACTGCACACTGCATTGCTCTTGTGAGTACCTCGTGCCCTGTATGACCATACTTACTTTCATAGCTATTTGATTATGTAGCATCACTGCACATGTTAGCCTCGTAATCGTCCATTTGGTGGACATTATAAGATCCGTATGGACTCTTACATAAATTTAGAATCAATCCAATGCTTTTGAAGAGGTTTAGCTCTGCAGTCCTCTTGTAAGGACTGAACGTGGTCTATCACTGTACTTACATTAACAGCTACTCCCTCCGTCCCATAATATAAGAACGTTTTGTACAGTACACCAGTGTTCAAAACACTCTTGTATTATGGGAAGAGGGATTGGTTCATTTTGTAGCATTCTGCATCTTATCTCCCTGGCCCACCATTTACTAAAAAAGATCAGATCTATATTTAATCTTACCAACAAGTAGAATACACAGACAATGCCAGTGCAGAAGTGTAGCCCATTGCTCTTGTCAGTACATTTTGTCCTGTAACGCTTGTACTTCCAGGGATTGGTAGTTGATTATGTAGCATCAATCTGCATCTTATCTTCACTATCCTCTATCCCTTCCAGTATTATCATATCTATAATTACTCTCTACAAAATGTAGAGTACAGGCAATGCTTATGAAGAAGATTATGTGCTAAAATTGTTGAGTTATCCTTCCCTTGACATGGAGAAGGGCATTATAAAGCCGGTGTTAACTGTTAATCTAAGTCAGTCCTTCTAAAGCCTTTATCCTCAACTGCTGTTTAATTTGCTCATACTCCCTATCGTTTACTGCTGTTTAGTTTGCTATTTCTACCAAAATGCATGTTCGTAAGAACCGTAAGTTCTAAGTTTTACTTGTAAAACCAAATTCCTTATTCATACCATGCACATTACTTAATACTCCCTATATGTATGCTTGTTTTTGTGGATCTATAATCCAGTGTGTAGTGAAGCAGCCCACGTTTGCACCTTGTCATCTCCTGTTTTATCTTACCGATGTGGCTGATGATATGAACAACATGCCATGCCCAAAATAGATACAATGATTTTCTTTGCCCTTCATCTATGCTTGTTATGTTGACATGGTAATCCAGTAGTGTGGTGAAGCTCCCCGCATTATGAACAATGCCAAATTATGCTATTGATATCTTGCACTTACTCTTTATTTTCTAATTTGAAATTGGATAGAATTGACAGAACAATTATCATCTTTGTTTATACATGTGCAAAACCTGTCATCTCTCTGCTTTGTTTTAGGGTGATATGCCTGATGGCATGCACAAGTCTGCTGAAGGCTGTGAGACAAACCCAACATATATTGCAGCAAAGAAGGCAAAACATCTTGAAGATAGCGAGACAACCCCAAAGTCTTGCCTTGATGCAGTGTTCAAGTTACTTGAGACTAACAGTCAGACAAGCTCACATAATTTGTTGTCTGAGTCAGTTTGACTTCTTCAGTCCCAAGTTCTAGTAGAAAGGCATTCCGCAACTCAACTTCGACTTGAAGTCCTATCTCTAATAAAGATTGCGAAGAACACCAATGAGAACCTCATCGCTAAACAGCTACACCTGGAAGCTATGACCGACATGCTAGGCCGGTCTCACAGCCTTGCTCAGCAGCTTGTGCGGCAGTTCCCCCACAAGGCTAACCTTTCTTGAACTGTCTTGGAAGTGGTCTCGGTTCAGTATTATTTTGTTACGCTGCAATGGTGCCCAGTTTTTGTAATCTGCTTCTTCGTTGCACTTTATGATCACTGGTGGCGAACTTCGATGCCCAGTGGATGTAATATACCTTAAATCCTTTATTGTATACTGTAGGTTTATTCTTAGTTACTATGCCGTAATTTCTTTATTGTATAGAGTAGGTTTGTTCTTAATTCCTACTAGTTACTGCCATCATTCGCTATCTGAAAAAAATCAGATGTAGTCGACCGGACCGAAACATTCGACTCTAACGGGCCAGGTTTTTAGTGGGCCACAATTGGGCCGGCCTGCGTCTTTCTTGGGCCCGAACGATTGGGGCCTTCACACATTGCGCCAGGCCCAAACTTACACCGGCCTATATTTTAGTTGGGCCTTTTGTCGACCCAGCGCTTAGTTTGGCCCAGGTAGCGTTGGGCCATTAACAAGCTGAATATTGTACTGGCCTGTTACGACCGAGATGAAACCACGGGCCTTTAGCAGGACAAAATGCATGTTGGGCCTCAATTTTCACTAGTCGTCGACGGGCCTTCAGCAGGCCGAAATGTAGACCGGGCCATTTTGGGCCCAGTTAGCTCACGGGCCGTTACCAGGCCGAAACATATCTCGGGCCTTAGTTGGCCCACTGATATCATGGGCCTTTAAGAGGCCCAAAGCTTAGCGCATGCATCAATGGGCCGAATTACGCGACAGGCCTTTAACAGGCCCAAAGTCACGTTGGGCTTAACTGTTGCCACCTTTAGCACATGCCGTTAGTGGGCTCGATGTCCCGTCGGACCATATATGGCCCATGGGCAGCACGGGCCATTCCCAGGCCGAAAGTCACACCGGGCTGAAATGGGCCCATGTCTACATCAGGCCTCTAACAGGCCGAAAGTCACTGTGCCGTAGTTGGGCCCAAATATTCGGCGAACAATTAACAGGCCAGATCTGGCTTCAGGCCGCAAATGGGCCCAAATATTGGGCGAACAATTAACGGGCCAGATCTGGCTTCGGGCCCTAAATCGGCCCAAATTTTGGGCGAACAATTAACGGGCCAGATCTGGCTTCGGGCCGTAAATGGGCCTTTATTAAGCAGGCCATTATTGGGCTGGCCCACTAGTACCTGATTAAGTTCTATGGGCCTTTGACTGGGCCGGCCTTTTTAACCTATATGGGCCTCTGTTGGGCCCAGCCACGTGTCGACGTATCATAGGCATGTCTCCTCCAATGGACGGGCGACATCTGGCCCACTGACGAGCTGACAGGTGTTCCCTTCGGCCAATCAGAATTTCACACGTGGAAATTTCCCATTGGTCAGGGTTGTTAATGGGTTATCGGATCCAAAATCTGACCCGATAGCTTAACGGCGTTCCATTACGGTGGATGCCATGTGTCGGTCACCCTTGACGAAAGCACTTCTGTGACGAGCGATTTATCGTCATGGAAGTGGACACTTCTGTGATGATAATTTTGGTAATGTCATGGAACACTTCTACGACAGCACAGGTATGACTATCTTGATTCTGTCATAAAATCGTCATGGATGTACATGCATGACAAAAAACGCTACCTACTGTGACAAACACGTATCATCACAGAAGTGTATTTTTTTTGTAGTGAATCCTTGTGACTCCAAGATTAGTAGGTCAGACGGAAAAACATGGCTACCAATGGTTAAGGGTATCTGGTCGCACCATCGAGTAGCCATATACTCTGCTCTAGGTGAACTCACTAACAGAGGGGTCCTAAGGGTTTGGGTTGGTAGTTTAAACTTATCCACGAATCCCCTTGATATGTATGAATGCGATGCACCAGTATCAAAAAGAACAAGGGCGGTAAAAGACTTAACCAAAAACTTACCTATGACCGCGTCTGGCTGCTCTTCAACCTCCTCCACGTTAACGTGGTTCACTTGTCCTTTGTTAAATGGATTGGGCTTCTTCCCAGCGCTCCCATTGCCGTTTCCATTCTTCGCTTCAGGGCACTCCCTGGCATAGTGTCCAGTCTTCCCGCACTTAAAGCAAGTAATGTGACTTAGATCTCTCTTGGCGGGTGTGGCTGGATTGGGGCGGTTCTGATTGTTGTTTGCTCCGTTCCCAGTCCCATTCTTAGAACCATTGTGGTTATGTGAACTTCCTCCGGTGTGGTTATGACCTCCATGGTTATGAACAAGTCCTCCCGAATTCGGGGTTAGGCGAGGCTTCTGCTGAGCTCCTGAGTTATACCTCCCTTGCCCATACTTCCTCTTACGGCTCTCAATTTGTTGCTGCTTCCCTTCAATCATAAGATCCTTATCTACCAACTCCTGGTAGTTGTTGAATGTTGCCACCATCAACTGCAGGCTCAACTCATCATTCAACCCTTCCATAAACTTCTCCTGCTTCGCGGCATCCGTGGCCACATCATCCGGGGCATAGCGGGATAACTTACTAAACTCATCCACATACTGAGCTACAGTACAGTTTCCCTGGCGTAAGTTGCGAAACTCATGCTTCTTCATGCTCATAGATCCAGTTGAGACATGGGCTGTGCGGAAAGCTTGCTGAAACTGATCCCAAGTGATGTTGGCTATGGGGAAAGTGGCCGTATAATTCTCCCACCATGAGGCTGCTGGTCCATCCAATTGATGTGCGGCAAAGCGCACCTTCTCAGCATCTGTGCAACCTGCGGTGGTAAACTCCCTTCCAATACGGCGTAGCCAATCATCTGCAACTATAGGCTCGGTGCTACTGGAAAACACCGGCGCTGCAACCTCAGAAAGCGAGCTAAGTTGTCAACTGGAGGTGGGTTGTTGTTGTTGTTGCCTTGGTTCTGGACTAACAATTGCATCAAGGCATTCTGCTACTGGATCAACTGAGTGAGCTCCGGCGGGAAGGTAAATCCGGTGTCACGTCTCGGAGGCATCTGATGGGTTTAGAGGGGAGAGATTATAATAGAAAGGGGTCTAATGAGAAAGCACTACCCATATGCACATGAGACAAACACAATCATTTCACTCAATCACTCAAACAAGGGCACACAAACGGTCTAGAACTATCGTTAAAGTGCTCAACTACTACTGTATACATGGGGGAAATACTACTAATTATTTGGTGGTCATCTAGAAATTTTGATCGGTAGAGGACTCCATGATGTCTGCTTCAGCTTCGTCCTCAAAGTCATCATCTCTAGGGTCAGAGTCGGTGTCGTCGGTGATGATGTAGTTCTTCGGGAAAGTGGAATCATCACCCTCTCCTCCCGGCGCGGGATCTCCCATGAATACTCTGATCTTCCTTATCAAGTCGTCATTCTTCTCCAATAGTGTTGCAATTTCCTCCTCATATCCATCGTGTGTAGACTTGAGTTCTTCTTCCAGATCGGTGATCCTTGTCTTCGCCTTCTTTAATTCTAACATGTCTGAGCATATCTGGTTCTCCTGGCGTCGAATGTGCGGGTTTAACTCCTGATGAAAGCTGCGATGGATCTGTCCTTCCGGGTGCTAACTATCTCCCATTGCTCATCTCGGTGCCCACATATCTGATAGATAGTATCCTTAAGATCCTTGTTGTAAACTTCTCCAATGCGTCCCATGGCAATGTGGGCTGCCATGCTCTTGCCTAGACTCCAGGTTGGTGTATCAAAAGAAAACTCTATGGGCTCAGTGATTGGCGTGAATGTCCTTCCTGGAACTTGAACTTGAATCATCCAGCGCTCCTCTTCTGGTAAGGCGGCGTTGTACGTCCCGGTGAAGCTTGGTATTCCGATATTCAAGTACCTAGTGACTTCCTTCAAGTGGCGTCCAAAGGGTGTGTATTCATCCGGTTGCGTGAACTTGATCCTTGTATCCGCCATCCTAAAGAGTAGAAAATAGGAGAGGAGTCAGAAATGAGTAGAGAAGAGTGACCTATGGCTTATCTTAGTGGTCGTGTCCTACACTCAGCGTGTGCTCTAATATCATCTTGTAGCGACCCGACCTCATACGGTCAAGTCTATGTGCTTCAGTGTCATCCCTGGATCGATAATGCTGACACACACAGTACTCAAAGGATTTATAACAGAGTAGCAATCACACACTTATTACATCGACTGTCTCAAAAGAGAACTTATTACAGTAAATATGGCTTAATGCCATCTAATATGATGACAGCGGAAGGCTTGGAAGATAAAGTGAGTCCATCAACTCCAACGGCATAGCTGAGCTGCACGGCAACGACCTAACGAACCTTACTCCTTGTCTGAAAAGTCTGCAACATAATACGTTGCAGCCCGAAAAAGGGTCAGCACATGGAATATGCTGGCAAGATAACACAGTACAGCAAGAACAGAATAATGATATCACTACATGCATATTTGGTTGGTGGAAAGCTCTATGGTTATAGTTTTTGCGAAAAGCCAATTTTTTCCAACAACAAAGGAATAATTTTAACTATCATGGTGGTTGCAACATCATTGAGAAGGTTCCTCCAACTCAATCCCAATTGAAGTAATTAACAACCCAACAATATTAAATTAGAGTGATGAGATACTTAGGATGCTCCAAGTACTAGATACTCAAGATTGTCCATAACCGGGGACACGGCTAACCATGATTAGATTGTACACTCTGCAGAGGTTTGAGCACTTTTCCCCACAAGACTCGACCGCCTCCATTGGATTTCTCGCACTACATGGTGTTTGAGAAACGGATGACCGAGACACGGTATTTCAGAAACATTAACTCTTTATTCCGGACAGACCATACCAAACCTACATCCCTCTACCTGCTGATCCACCTCTTCAAGACCTCATGTAACTTACTCAACTATGCTAGAGCCCATAATAGCTTGTGGCTGCACACGGAAGTTTCTAGCATGAAAATATCTCAGTTCCCTTTGAGCCTAGGTGGCGGACCTTAGGATGATCACACGGGTACTCCAGGATATCCTAGGACAACACTGGATTCTCCAGGTGCCCGACAAGCAATCCACCCAGATGTGTATTTAAGTTGCCACCTTAAGTTGAACCATTAATTAATAATCTCACATCTGTCATGGATACACTCAAACCCAGTCCACGTCTACAAGCATAGCATAGCAATATAAGCAATACGTAGAAATAACTCCCAAGGTTTGAATATAACAGGGCAATAGGTTCTACCTCATCAACTACTTCCCAACCCACAAGTTAATCACAACCTAATCATGCAGTGTTTGAGGATTGAAACTAATGCATAAGAACTGGGTATGGAAGGAGTATGATCAATGTGTTACTTGCCTTGCTGACGATCCGCAAAACCTAGGGACTCGTAGTAGCACGCTTCACATTCCTGGAATTCTATCGCAAACAGACAATAGCATACATAAGCAATCAAGCAAAGAAACACGGGTAAATCTCAAATAAGAAGATCTAACCAGAAAGTTTAACTTAAGAACTCCGGTTTGCGAAAAGAAGCAAATCAAACGGAGCAACGAAACTCAATCCGTTTACTAATCTGGACTAAAGTCAAACTTTGCAGTACCAAAATCATGTTCAAGTTGGTTAAACAAAAAGAGGGTTTCGAGATGAAGATCTAGGCGCTTGAATTGCTTGATTCCGATAAACGAGCGAAAAGATAAACTAAAACGAAAATCGGATAAAAAATTACGATCGAAAATAATCACGGAAAAATCTGAGAAAAAGAAAACCGACGAACAGGCTAACGAATGAACGTTCGTTGTCCGTAACTAACGAGCGAAAACCGTTCATTAAAACGACCGTACGGACGAACATTCTCTATATAAACTAAACTGAGAAAACCGGTGAACTGATCTGAAAAAATGAAGTAGGGTTTCTACAAAACCGGATCGTGTTTAAAAAAACCGAACGGCGGCGAGGCATATACCTCCGGCGAGGTCCTACGAGGCGGGGCTGCGACTCCGGCGAGGCGGGCCGCAGCGGTGGGGTGCGCGGGGCGGTGATGGGCGGCGCGGCAAGGCGGCGACGGTGCGACAAAGGGGGCGGCGGCGCTGCAGGCGGGGCAGGGCAGGCGACGGGGTTGTTGTTGGTGGGGGGTCCGGTGGCGGGGTATTTAAGGAGGGGGGCTGCTTGGGGGAGGGGCAAGCAACGCGGGGAAGCGGATTCCCGGCCGGACTCGGGGTCGGGGCGACGGCGGCCTCCCGGTCTCCTGGAGGGAGACGGCGGCGCGGGGCTAGCGGGCCGGCTCGGCTGGGCTTCGGCCCAGTCGGGCGCTGAGAGATTAAAAAAAAATTCACCGAAACTTAAATAAATCCTAGAAAATAAAATAAAAATCTAAAAATACCAAAACAAAATTTCACCGTCTAAATAAAAAATTTAGAACGAGATGAACATTTTCTTGGCCCTAAAATGCGATTTTGAAAAACATGCAATTTTTCTAATGCAAATAAAATAGCAATAAAATCCGAATAAAATCAAATATTTGATTTTAATATTTTCCTCCAATATTTCAATTATTTTTGAGAAGTCATATTATCTCCTCTCATATATTTTTAATATGAAATATTTTCGGAGAGAAAAATAAATAAAATCAATAATCCTCGTTTCAATATTTGATAAAATTCAAATATGAAAACAATGAAATCCCCAACTCTCTCCGAGGGTCCTTGAGTTGCTTAGGATTTCGAGGATCGCGAAACGAAAATGCAATAAAATATGATATGCATGAATGATCTATGTATAACATTCCAATTTGAAAATTTGGGATGTTACAACATGATGCATACACTTGTTGGGTATTTTACCACACGAATGATAGGTTTTGCATCTCCGCTAACCTCATTTGTTTTTCTGAGTGTTTGTCATGTTCTTTCATGTTGAAGGATTCACAAGACGATACCGCCATGACACAATTTGGTCATGTGAAGGCATACAAGATGTGCAACACCAACATTTGCGACAATCTCCTAAAGGTGAACTCTTTCCCTTTGAGCCATCCTCAAATATGCATATTGGATGGGTCACTCTTCCATTGTTGTCTCCTTCTTATTGTCTACATGATACATCTCGCGAACGGAGGAGCGACATGGGAGATTGGCTCTATGGACCTTCACATTGAGGAGCGCTCGGACTTATTGGATGCACCTTCGAACCGCCACTCATGCCACGACATCGAGCATTGGTACACCAACACCTCCATATTTGTTGATTGTTCTCACACATGTCATGCTCGATGGACATATCATACACATGACAAATTTGTATCTTATGCATGGATTGACTCACATTATGATTGCCTTGTTGCATCTTGTACTCCCTTGTTATCCATGATATATGAGCTTGTGCATTTCCTTAGCAAATTTGTTGTGATCTATCTTGATGGCATATTCATACATCATGATCTTATTGCCTACCATCAATTGCATGATCACATCACATTGAGCATCCATTACCATCTTCACTCTATTGATAAATCGTCTCATTATGACATCATTTTGCACTGTGGTTGCATTCATAATACTCTTGCTTTTGCTCCCATGAACGTTGTGCATACATTTCCATATCTTTTGGATAAGCTTCATGCACCTTGTCATGATCAATATTGTCGCACGGACACATGTTTACTTGATGGACACTTTGTGTGCGCTAACCATTGTATTTCCGAGTGTCGCTTGTGGTTGCTCTTTTTGCATGTCTATCACGCCGGAGACACCTTGGAGTACTTGCATTGCGCGATGCTTTCAACTCCGTCCACGACATCCGTTTCCATGGTGATGAGGATCACGATCCGAGGTCGAATCTTTCCCAAGGGGGGGGGGTGATGCGGAGCATCCCACATTCATCCCCATGTACACTCTGACTACTCTCCAAGCCTCAAGGATACATAAGATGAGACCTCGACTGTACACCATTGGACACAAGGTGAACTCGCTCCTCTCCGAACTTTCACTTTCCATACGTGAGACATGGCTACTACCTCAAACATGTGTGCTATGCATGACCAGGAACCAAGATGAAGCCCATGGACAAGAAGGCGAGGACACCAAGCGCGAGGAACAAGAAGAAGGGCCACGGAAAAAGCTCCAGCCATCGGACGACTGCTACCTCTTGAGCACTGCATTGGTTTTCCCTTGAAGAGGAAAGGGTGATGTAGTAAAGTAGCATAAGTATTTCCCTCAGTTTTTGAGAACCAAGGTATCAATCCAGTAGGAGATCACGCTCAAGTCCCACGCACCTACACAAACAAATAAGAACCTCGCAACCAACGCAAGAAAGGGGTTGTCAATCCCTTCACGATCACTTACGAGAGTGAGATCTGATAGATATGATAAGATAATTTTTTTGGTATTTTTATGATAAAGAGAAATAAAGATGCAAAGTAAAATAAATGGCAATAGAAATAGCTAAGTGTTGGAAGATTAATATGATGGAAGATAGACCCCGGGGCCATAGGTTTCACTAGTGGCTTCTCTCAAGAGCATAAGTATTACGCTGGGTAAACGAATTACTGTCGAGCAATTGATAAAATTGAGCATAGTTATGAGAATATCTAGGTATGATCATGTATATAGGCATCACGTCCGCGACAAGTAGACCGAAACGATTCTGCATCTACTACTATTACTCCACACATTGACCGCTATCCAACATGCATCTAGAGTATTAAGTTCATAAGAACAGAGTAATGCTTTAAGTAAGATGGCATGATGTAGAGGGATAAACTCATGCAATATGATATAAACCCCATCCTTTTATCCTCGATGGCAACAATACAATACGTGCCTTGCTGCCCCTGCTGTCATTGGGAAAGGACACCGCAAGATTGAACCCAAAGCTAAGCACTTCTCCCATTGCAAGAAAGATCAATCTAGTAGGCCAAACCAAACTGATAATTCGAAGAGACTTGCAAAGATAACAAATCATACATAAAAGAATTCAGAGGAGATTCAAATATTGTTCATAGATAAACTTGATCATAAACCCACAATTCATCAGATCTCGACAAACACACCGCAAAAGAAGATTACATCGAATAGATCTCCAAGAAGACCGAGGAGAACTTTGTATTGAGATCCAAAGAGAGAGAAGATGCCATCTAGCTAATAACTATGGACCCGTAGGTCTGAAGTAAACTACTCGCACATCACCGGAGAGGCCATGGAGTTGATGTAGAGGCCCTCCGTGATCAATGCCCCCTCCGGCGGAGCTCCGGAAAAGTCCCCAAGATGGGATCTCTCGGGTATAGAAGGTTGCGGCGGTGGAATTAGGTTTTCGTGGTGCTCCTGGATGTTTGGGGGGTACGTGGATATATATAGGAGGAATAAGTAGGTTGGTGGAGCAACAAGGGGCCCACAAGGGTGGAGGGCGCGCCCCCTGCCTCGTGGCCTCCTCGATTGTTTCTTGACTCCCACTCCAAGTCTCCCGGATCATGTTTGTTGAGAAAATCACGTTCCCGAAGGTTTCATTCCGTTTGGACTCCGTTTGATATTCCTTTTCGGCAAAACTCTAAAATAGGCAAAAAAACAGCAATTTGGGCTGGGCCTCCGGTTAATAGGTTAGTCCCAAAAATGATATAAAAGTGTAAAATAAAGGCCATTAACATCCAGAACAAAGAATATAATAGCATGGAGCAATTAAAAACTATAGATACGTTGGAGACATATCAAGCATCCCCAAGCTTAATTCCTGCTCGTCCTCGAGTAGGTAAATGATAAAAGAAGAATTTTTTATGTGGAATGCTTTCTAACATATTTCTCAATGTAATTTTTCTTTATTGTGGCATGAATGTTCAGATCCGAAAGATTCAAGATAAAAGTTTAATATTGACATAGAAATAATAATACTTCAAGCATACTAGCTAAGCAATTATGTCTTCTCAAAATAACATGGCCAAAGAAAGTTATCCCTACAAAATCATATAGTCTGGCTATGCTCTATCTTCACCACACAATATATTTAAATCATGCACAACCCCGATGACAAGCCAAGCAATTGTTTCATACTTTTGATGTTCTCAAACTTTTTCAATCTTCACGCAATATATGAGCGTGAGCCATGGATATAGCACTATATGTGGAATAGAATGGTGGTTGTGGAGAAGACAAAAAAGGAGAAGATAGTCTCGCATCAACTAGGCGTATCAACGGGCTATGGAGATGCCCATCAATAGATATCGATGTGAGTGAGTAGGGATTGCCATGGAACGGATGCACTAGAGCTATAAGTATAACAAAGCTCAACAAAAGAAACTAAGTGGGTGTGCATCCAACTCTCTTGCTCATGAAGACCTAGGGCATTTTGAGGAAGCCCATCATTGGAATATACAAGCCAAGTTCTATAATGAAAAATCCCCACTAGTATATGAAAGTGATATCATAGGAGACTCTCTATCATGAAGATCATGGTGCTACTTTGGAGCACAAGTGTGGAAAAAGGATAGTAGCATTGTCCTTTCTCTCTTTTTCTCTCATTCATTTTTTTATTTGGGCCGTTTCTCTTCTTTTTTTGGCCTCTTTTTTTCTTTCTTTTTATTTTTCGTCCGGAGTCTCATCCCGACTTGTGGGGGAATCATAGTCTCCATCATCCTTTCCTCACTTGGGACAATGCTCTAATAATGATGATCATCACACTTTATTTAATTACAACTCAAGAGTTACAATTCAATACTTAGAACAAAATATGACTCTATGTGAATGCCTCCGGCGGTGTACCGGGATGTGCAATGATGCATGAGGGACATGTATGAAGAATCATGAACGGTGGCTTTGCCACAAATACGATGTCAACTACATGATCATGCAAGCAATATGATAATGATGAAGCGTGTCATAATAACGGAACGGTGGAAAGTTGCATGGCAATATATCTCGGAATGGCTATGGAAATGCCATAATAGGTAGGTATGGTGGCTGTTTTGAGGAAGATATATGGTGGGTTTATGGTACCGGTGGAAGTTGCGCGATACTAGAGAGGCTAGCAATGGTGGAAGGGTGAGAGTGCATATAATCCATGGACTCAACATTAGTCATAACGAACTCACATACTTATTCCAAAAATCTATTAGTTATCGAAACAAAGTATTATGCGCATGCTCCTAGGGGGATATATTGGTAGGAAAAGACCATCGCTCGTTTCCGACCACCACTCATAAGGAAGACAACCAATAAATAAATCATGCTCCGACTTCATCACATAACGGTTCACCATACGTGCATGCTACGGGAATCACAAACTTCAACACAAGTATTTCTGAAATTCACAACTACTCAACTAGCATGACTCTAATATCACCATCTCCATATCTCAAAACAATTATCAAGTATCAAACTTCTCATAGTATTCAATGCACTTCTATGAAAGTTTTTATATTATTCCTAAAAGCAAATTTCCATGTTGTTCTAAAGGACTCTCAAAATAATGTAAGTGAAGCATGAGAGATCAATTATTTCTATAAAACAAATCCACCACCGTGCTCTAAAAGATATAAGTGAAGCACTAGAGCAAAAACTATATAGCTCAAAAGATATAAGTGAAGCACATAGAGTATTCTAATAAATTTCAAATCATGTGAGTCTCTCTCAAAAAGTGTGTACAGCAAGGATGATTGTGGTAAACTAAAAATAAAAGACTCAATTCATACAAGATGCTCCAAGCAAAACACATATCATGTGGTGAATAAAAATATAGCCCCAAGTAAAGTTATCGATGGACGAAGACGAGAGAGGGGATGCCTTCTGGGGCATCCCCAAGCTTAGGCTTTTTGGTGTCCTTGAATTTTACCTTGGGGTGACATGGGAATCCCCAAGCTTAGGCTCTTGCCACTCCTTGTTCCATAATCCATCAAGACTTTACCCAAAACTTGAAAACTTCATAACACAAAACTCAAAATAGAAAATCTCGTGAGCTCCGTTAGTGAAAGAAAACAAAACACCACTTCAAGGTACTATAATGAACTCGTTCTTTATTTATATTGGTGTTAAACCTACTGTATTCCAACTTCTCTATGGTTTATAAGCTCTTTTACTAGCCATAGATTCATCAAAATAAGCAAACAACACACGAAAAACAAAAACTTGTCAAAAACAGAACAGCCTGTAGTAATCTGTAGATAACGCAAACTTCTGGAACCCCAAAAATTCTAAAATAAATTTCTGGACGTGAGGAATTTATCTATTAATCATTTGCAAAAATAATTAACTAAATAGCACTCTCCAAATAAAAATGGCAGCAATTCTCGTGAGTGCTAAAGTTTCTGTTTTTTACAGCAAGATCGCAAAGACTTCCCCCAAGTCTTCCCAAAGGTTCTACTTGGCACAAACACTAATTAAAAACATAAAACCACATATAAACATAATCTAGATGAATTATTTATTACTAAACAGGAATGAAAAACAAGAAACAAAAATAAAATTGGGTTGCCTCCCAACAAGCGCTATCGTTTAACGCCCCTAGCTAGTCATTGACAATTTTGATGATGCTCACATGAAAGACAAGAATTGAAGCACAAAGAGAGCATCATATAGCATGTGAAAAACACATCTAAGTCTAACATACTTCCTATGCATAGGCATCTTATAGGCAAACAAATTATCATAGGAAGCAAAAACTAGCATATGCAAGGAAGAGGAAAGAAACAATAGCAATCTCAACATGACGTGAGGTAATTTAGTAACATGAAAATTTCTACAACCATATTTTCCTCTCTCATAATAATTACATGTGGGATCATAAGCAAATTCAACAAAATATCTATCACATAAAATATTTTCAACACGATCCACATGCATGCAAAGTTGACACTCTTCCAAAATAGTGGGATTAACATTAACTAAAGTCAGGACCTCTCCAAACCCACTTTTATCAAAAATTTCATAAGATTGAACATTTTCCAAATATGTGGGATCTAAAGTTGACACTCTTACAAACCCACTTTCAATATTATTGCAAACATTATTATCAATCTTATATTCATCATGGGGCTTAAATAAATTCTCAAGATCATAAGAAGAATCACCCCAATCATGATCATTGCAACAAGTGGTGTACATAGCAAAACTAGCATCACCAAGCTTAGGGTTTTGCATATCATTAACACAATCGACATTAATAGAATTTATAATAAAATCATTGCAATCATGCTTTTCATTCAAAGATCTATCGTGAATCGCTTCATAAAGTAATTCATCATACTTTTCAGATTCACGAATTTCAAGCAAAACCCCATAAAGATAATCTAGTGCACTCAACTCACTAGCAATTGGTTCATCATAATTGGATCTTTTAAAAAGATTAGCAAGAGGATGAGGATCCATATCAATAGAGTTTTAGGAAGCGAAGATGCAAGCAAATAGAAGGCACATGGTAACACGAGCAAACAGAAGGACGAAGGAAGAGGGGCGAAGAAAACGGCAAAGGTGAAGTGGGGGAGAGGAAAATGAGAGGCAAATGACAAATAATGTAATGCGAGGGATAAGAGTTTGTGATGGGTACTTGGTATGTGCTGACTTGTGCGTAGACTCCCCGGCAACGGCACCAGAAATGGCTCATTGTCGGGAGTCAAATCTTGACTTGACTTGGCGCGAATCTCCCCGGCAACGGCGCCAGAAATCCTTCTTGCTACCTCTTGAGCACAGCGTTGGTTTTCCCTTGAAGAGGAAAGGGTGATGCAGTAAAGTAGCATAAGTATTTCCCTCAGTTTTTGAGAACCAAGGTATCAATCCGGTAGGAGATCACGCTCAAGTCCCACGCACCTAGACAAACAAACAAGAACCTCGCAACCAACGTGATAAAGGGGTTGTCAATCCATTCACGGTCACTTACGAGAGTGAGATCTGATAGATATGATAAGATATTTTTTTGGTATTTTTATGATAAATAGAAATAAAGATGCAAAGTAAAATAAATGGCAATAGACATAGCTAAGTGTTGGAAGATTAATATGATGGAAGATAGACCCGGGGGCCATAGGTTTCACTAGTGGCTTCTCTCAAGAGCATAAGTATTACGGTGGGTAAACGAATTACTGTCAGGCAATTGATAGAATTGAGCATAGTTATGAGAATATCTAGGTATGATCATGTATATAGGCATCACATCCGCGACAAGTAGACCGAAGCGATTCTGCATCTACTAGTATTACTCCACACATCGACCGCTATCCAGCATGCATCTAGAGTATTAAGTTCATTAGAACAGAGTAATACTTTAAGTAAGATGACATGATGTAGAGGGATAAACTCATGCAATATGATATAAACCCCATCTTTTTATCCTCGATGGCAACAATACAATACGTGCCTTACTGCCCCTGCTGTCACTGGGAAAGGACACCGCAAGATTGAACCCAAAGCTAAGCACTTCTCCCATTGCAAGAAAGATCAATCTAGTAGGCCAAACCAAACTGATAATTCGAAGAGACTTGCAAAGATAACCAATCATACATAAAAGAATTCAGAGGAGATTCAAATATTGTTCATAGATAAACTTGATCATAAACCCACAATTCATCGAATCTCGACAAACACACCGCAAAAGAAGATTACATCAAATAGATCTCCAAGAAGATCGAGGAGAACTTTGTATTGAGATCCAAAGAGAGAGAGAGGAAGCCATCTAGCTAATAACTATGGACCCGTAGGTCTAAAGTAAACTACTCACACATCACCAGAGAGGCCATGGAGTTGATGTTGAGGCCCTCCGTGATCAATGCCCCCTCCGACGGAGCTCCGGAAAAGGCCCCAAGATGGGATCTCTCGAGTACAGAAGGTTGCGGCGGTGGAATTAGGTTTTCGTGGTGCTCCTGGATGTTTGGGGGGTACGTGGATATATATAGGAGGAAGAAGTAGGTCGATGGAGCAACGAGGGGCCCACGAGGGTGGAGGGAGCGCCCAGGGGGGTGGGCGCGCCCCTGCCTCGTGGCCTCCTCGATTGTTTCTTGACTTCCACTCCAAGTCTCCTGGATCACGTTTGTTGAGAAAATCACGTTCCTGAAGGTTTCATTCCATTTGGACTTCTTTGATATTCCTTTTCGGCGAAACTCTAAAATAGGCAAAAAAAACAATTTGGGTTGGGCCTCCGGTTAATAGGTTAGTCCCAAAAATGATATAAAAGTGTAAAATAAAGCCCATTAACATCCAAAACAGATAATATAATAGCATGGAGCAATCAACAATTATAGATACGTTGGAGACGTATCAACGACTGGTCGGGACTGGACGTCTGACGCCTGAAGACCCACCGGACAACCGGAGATCCCGCACCCGAGCCAAAATGAGCGGACGTCCGACACACTCTAGCGTCCGGACGTTCGACTGCCCCCGGAAATCTGACGCCACCTCATTCGAGCCAAAACACCGGACGTCTGACAAGTACCGGACGACCGGACCCTCGCGAGCCACCGGACGTCCGGTACCTGTCGGACGACCGGCCCCTGGCTGTGTCCAGTGTTGCGGGCCGAAGCCCATGTACCCCTCACTTACCCCTTCGTGTCTCTAGACTATATATATACTCCTCCACCACCTCCTAGTTAGGGTTAGCATTGGTTTAGCTCATATTAGAGATAGAGCATTGCTCATCCACATCGGATCTACTCCACGAGAGAGATCGTGACCCCTCTACGGAGAAGATCCACGTTGGATTCAAGACCTCCTCACGGAGAAGAACATCAAGACCTCCTCACGGAGAAGACCGGTTACCTCTTGTATCGTTCGTTGTTGACTTTGGATCTTGTATCTTCCTTTGTGTTCATGGATCTAGCGCATGTGTGATCATACTTGTTGGTTTGAGTGTTCTCTTGTGTTCCCCTTTGTGTTTTCCCCCTCGTTTCCCTCCTTGTGTTCTTCGCGTTTATCGCGGGATCCGCTCCTTTCTTGAAATATCGGCCTATAGGGTTCCTACCCTACATCAAGGAGGATGTGGGGGATGCCGTAGACGCGGATCAGCAAGCGAAGCAGTAGACCATCCTCGATTCCCTCCACTCGGAGTTGGTTGTGGAGGCCAGACGCCATCGTCGGCAGGAGATGGAGGCGGAGCACCCCGCAGAGGAGGAGGAGATGCTCGCCTACCTGGATGAGGTCGAGAAGGAGGAGGAGGAGCCAGGGCCCTACTACGCGTCGGTCGACCTGGCGCCCGACACCGACGTTGTGGACATTTTCGACGATGAAAAGTAGTATGTGGTATGTGGTACGTAGTATTTCTTTTACATGCTTTGTATGGATCTAGGGGTAGAAATATGAGAGATACGGATGCAGAGTAGCAAATTTGAGGCGTGACCGGTCACTGTCTGCGGACGCGTCCGGTCACGTTTGCGGAAGTTTGAGGGATCGAATTTGCCAAGTCCGGTTGTAGATGCTCTTACAATTGTGTTGCCTAATTTGGGCCTATACGCCTGTGCCCGAACGCGTCGACGAACAATGACTGAGCAACCTCTATTTGTCTCGGTCCACGATCACATCCTCATTTGTCCGCCCCAAATTCATACAAAAGCATGTAAATTATGCAAATCATTATAGAACATGTAAACATATCAATCAGACGGGATTAAAAGTATTTGTGGAAGAAGTTTAGTACAATGCGATCCAAAAAGGACGACCGGGTGCACCACTTAAGTAGCGCTAGATTAAAATTTATCTAACAGAGAGAGCGGCCGAAGATCACCGCTTTCTTGTCGGGTGCTTCCCCTTGGGGTCTCAAGAGCGGCGGTTGTCCTCAGCGGCGGGTGGAGCATCGTAGTTGGCCGTGCCGTTGTCCAAGGAGGAGGAGGAAGAGATGATCCCCGTCATGCGACGAGCGCCGTAGACCTGCTCCCTCACGGGCTGTGGAGCGCTCTCCACCGCCACCACCCTCTGCCTCAAAAAAGCGCTATGACTCCTAAGCCCGATGCGGAGCGCCGCCGCATTTTTGCGGCGCCGTCAACGGGCGTATGTCTCCGGCGAGGTGTACGAGCGGTGGATGGCGTCGCAGAGGGCCACGACATCGTCGCTGGCGGGCAGCAGTGCCTCCAGCACGAATTTGCAGTACCCGCAACCAGAGGCGGCCTACACCGCCCTCTGCCCTCTGCCCTACGAGGCGATACACGTGACCCTCATACTCCGGCTGCCTTGCGGGCACCGGCACCTAGTGCCGCCCGAGAGGAGCTATTGCTGGCGATCCGGGCACCACTGGTCGCCTGCCGCCTGATTGAGGAAGGCACGAAACACGGCAATGTGGAGCGCTAACTCCTCGTTGTCCGGTCAGGACGAGCCAAGGTGTCCACGGCGAGCACCCCCAGTCAATCTCATTAGAATCGCTATCGAATTCGTTCCCAACCATGATGTACATGATGGGAAGGGAAGGAGAGGACAGTGGAGCGAAGAGGCCGAGAGAGTGAGGTTCAACTAGGGTTCGGTCGTTCAACCGGGTTATTTGTGGGACCGGGGGGGGGCGTGGCTGTGGGCTGTGGGCAATAGTGGGCCGGTCCGACTTGCGGGCCAGTCCAAACATTTGGTCTGTGTTTGAGAAGGTCAATCGGATAGCTTATTTATATCCAGGTGACTAGTTTGACCGTTGGGACGTTTGAAGCGGATATGGGCATCCGGTTGTAGATGCTCTCACCAAATCAGAGGATCGTAGCAATTGAGCAGACCATAAGTAGGTACTCGGATGTGAATTTACGACAATCTGGCAGGTAGAAATGAGATTGCCAGCTCGTGATGCACCAGATAACACAAACCTACCTCTCTGCAACAGCAACTGAGGGCATCTCCAGCCGTTGGCCCCCCCAGGACGCATAAAAATCGCCCCCTGGGGGCGAGCCGGCGATACACTCGGTGCTGGGGGCGGTTTTGCGCCCAGTCGTCGCCCCCAGCTCGCCCCCAGGCGCCAAAATTGGCCCACTTTGCAGCCCAATTTCGGCGAATAAACGGCCCATATGGGCGAGAATAGGCCCATATTCAGCATGGTTTCGCCGTGTCTCGGCGTCCAATTATCAACACAATTATTTCTTATCACATATTTCATCACAAAAAAAATTAAATACTTCAACAAAATACTACAACAACAAATAGTTCAATACAAATTATATAGTTGAACAAATAAAAACTCGTATTTCATCACGCGGCGTCCCCCTTGAGCCTCCATAGGTGCTCAATCAGATCTTTCTGCAGTTGATGATGCACCTGTGGGTCTCGGATCTCCTGACGCATACTGAGATAGGCAGTCCAAGTTGCCGGTAGTTGGTGATCAACTTCGGTTAGAGGACCCTGCCTGTAGTATGGTTCAGTGTCAAACACTGGGTCTTCTTGCTCGCTCTCGATGATCATGTTGTGCAAGATGACACAACAAGTCATGATCTCCCATATTTGATCTTTCGACCAGGTCTGAGCGGGGTACCGAACAACAGCGAATCGAGATTGGAGCACACCAAATGCCCGCTCGACATCCTTCCTGCAAGCCTCCTGAAGCTTCGCAAACCAGGCGTTCTTGCCTCCTGCCACAGGGTTTGAGATCGTCTTCACAAATGTCGACCATCTCGGATAGATGCCGTCAGCTAGATAGTACCCCTTGTTGTATTGGTGCCCATTGATCTCGAATTTCACCGGAGGAGAATGGCCCTCAACGAGCTTGGCAAAAACAGGAGAGCACTGCAGCATGTTGATGTCATTGTGAGTTCCTGGCATACCAAAGAAGGAGTGCCAAATCCAGAGGTCCTGTGTGGCTACCGCCTCAAGCACCACACTGCAACCGCCTTTGGCGCCTTTGTACATCCCCTGCCAACCAAATGGGCAGTTCTTCCATTTCCAATGCATGCAGTCGATGCTTCCAAGCATCCCAGAAAATCCTCTTGCTGCATTCTGGGCTAGGATCCGAGCGGTGTCTTCCGCATTGGGTGTTCTCAAGTATTGTGGCCCAAACACTGCCACCACTGCCCGACAGAACTAGTAGAAACACTCTATGCTGGTGGACTCGGCCATGCGTCCATAGTCGTCGAGTGAATCACTAGGAGCTCCATATGCAAACATCCTCATCGCTGTCGTGCACTTCTAGATGGAGGTGAATCCAAGAGCGCTAGTGCAATCCATCTTGCACTTGAAGTAGTTGTCGAACTCCCGGATGGAATTCACAATCCTGAGGAAGAGCTTTCGGCTCATCCGATAACGGCGCCAAAATGTTCTCTCGCCATGAAGTGGAGCATCGGCGAAGTAGTCGGAGTAGAGCATGCAGTAGCCTTGCACACGATGCCGGTTCTTTGCTTTCACCCGCCCCGGCGCCGAGCCACCTCGCCGCGGCTTTTCATTGCTCGCCAGCAGCTGGGCGAGGGCAGCGAGCACCATCAGATGCTCTTCTTCCTGGACGTCGGCCGCGGCTTCCTCCTCCAGCAGCGCGGCGAGCTCTTCCTCCTCATCCGAGTCCATCGACGAGACAGGCAAAACGCCGAACACCTTGCGCTCGGTGGGCGTGTACCCGCCGTTAAACCGCGCCTCCGCGGCCGGAAACGGCGGCCGGAAACGCCCAGCTGCTATGGGAGGGGCTGCCGCGGCGAAGCGCTGCTATTTTCCGGCAGGGAATGGTTATCTAGCGGAGTAGGGCGGCGGCCGTCGCCGGGATATAGCTAGTGGTGGCCGAGGGCGCGGGAGGTGCGACGCGAGTCGGGGGAAGAAAACCTTGACTTTTCCCCTGTCGGTGTGGGTCAGGCGTGCTTTTCCCTAGCGCCGGAACCCCCAACGGCTCCCCAGCGCACCGGGTTCGGTCTGTGACCGCCGGGCGGAAAAAAGGTCCGAACCGGCGTTTTTCGACGTCCTGAGGGCGCGACTGGGTCGTTTTTTCGGCACCGGCGCTGAAAAAATGGCCTGAAGGGCCTGTTGAGGGCGCGGCTGGAGATGCCCTGATAGATCTAGATTAGATTAGATTATGATGCGTTGCTTTAAGGCTGGGACGAGGAGGACGTAGCAGCAGCGGCGGCAGCTCCGAGCGCGCCACATGGAGGATCCGGTTGGTCGATCGGTCCGGTCGGGTCCCCTCGTTCGTTAAGCTGGACACAGAGGGCCGTGGAGAACGCGCTATCCATCCATCCTGCTGCCGGCCTGCCGCGGCTGAATTCTTCTTCTTGCGCGCGGCCCCCTTATAGCGCTAATTTGTTTTTTCCAATCCCCGACCATGGGTTCGGCCCATTTAATTTCTTCTTCTTCTTCTGTTCGTCACTTAACGCTGTGAGAAGCCACAGCCTCATTATTTTTTTTACGTTTTATGTTTTCTGTGTTCTTATTTATTTATTTATTTATTAACTTTTGTTGTATAAAATATTC
Source organism: Triticum urartu (assembly GCF_003073215.2). Taxonomy (NCBI): domain Eukaryota; kingdom Viridiplantae; phylum Streptophyta; class Magnoliopsida; order Poales; family Poaceae; genus Triticum; species Triticum urartu. The sequence goes on along the minus strand of NC_053025.1, from coordinate 457,541,342 downwards.
TAAATACATATATCTATATACTCCCTCTGTTTCTAAATATATGTCTTTTTAAAGATTTTAATATGAACTACATATAGATGTATATAGACGTAGTTTAGAGTGTATATTTACTCATTTTGCTCTATATGTAATCCATATTACAATCTCTAAAAGGACATGTTAAAAAAACAACCTCTAAAAGGACATATATTCAGGAGCAAAGGGAGTATTACATAACACTCTACAATAAACATTTGAAAAATGTTGGCCAAACATTTGAAAAATGTTAAATGTATATAAAGAAAATGTTTATCACGTATACAAAAAAATGTACATAAGAATATACACCGTGAAATGTGTATATAAAAAATATTGACCATGTATTTAAAATATGTTAATCCATGCATTTAAAAAAATGTTGAACAAGTGTTCGAAAAATGTTAAACTTGTATTTGAAAAATGATAAAATGTGTATATAAATAATGTTGACATTGTATTCAAAGAAGTTAAACTTGTATTTGAAAAATGTTAAATATGTATAGAAAAAATGTTGACCATTTATTAAAAAAATGTTAAACTTGTCTTTGAAAAATGTTAAATGTGTATAGAAAAAATGTTAAACTTGTATTTGAAAAATGATGGATGTGCATAAAAAAGATGTTGACCATGTATTAAAAATATTGAACTTGTATTTTTTTGCATGGTAATACGTGTCTCATTTATATCATAAGGATCATAGTAGAAGCCACGTACACACCAACCTGATAAAACTGAGAAGACAACAGAACACTAGCCTTTACACAAAGAAACATCAGCTAAGAAGGAAAAATACAATCAAGGCCCATGGATCCTCTGAACTTGGCACAAACGCGTGTCACTTGCCTCTGGCGCCACCGCAACAACCACCAAAGAAAAAAAAATAACAAATCACCTCCTCACCCGAGCCTGACGCGGCTCCATCGCTGATATGCAGCTTTGCGAACCTCCAAGGTGGTTCATCAAAAGTGAAATCATTACCAATGAACGAATCAGTCCGAGGAAACACCACGGACACGCCATCAAGCTCTAGATCTGGCATCCCGCCACGACTAAGATGTCGGAGGACGTAACCATACCTCTCATCCATGAACCACGAACCTAGCACACGATCCACCATCTTTTATATGTCATCGATGCAGACCACAGTCATGTTAAACTTATATTTGAAAAATGTTAAATGTGTACATAAAGAATGTTGACCATCTCCGCCCCATTGTCGGTAACAACCTTGTTAATATTAGAGTTCCTTCTGGTGCTGCAATGGTATTGGTTCACCATGGTTGTCATTGTTGGGGAACGTAGCAATAATTCAAAATTTTCCTACGTGTCACCAAGATCAATCTAGGAGATGCTAGCAACGAGAGAGGGAGTGCATCTTCATACCCTTGAAGATCGCTAAGCGGAAGCGTTACAAGAACGCGGTTGATGGAGTCGTACTCGCGGCGATTCAAATCGCGGAAGATCCGATCTAGCGCCGAACAGATGGCGCCTCCGCGTTCAACACACGTACAGCCCGGGGACATCTCCTCCTTCTTGATCCAGCAAGAGGAGAGGATAAGTTGAGGGAGAACTCCGGCAGCACGATGTCGTGGTGGTGGAGTTTGTGGTATTCCTGCAGGGCTTCGCCAAGCTCTATGGAGGAGAAGGAAGAGTTGGAGGAGGGAGGGGCTGCGCCAGGGAAGGGGTGCAGCTGCCCTCTCTCTCCCTCACTATATATAGGGGGAAGGGGGGTGGAGGAGGCGCCCTAGGGTTCCCTAGGGGAGGGGCGACGGCCACAGGGAAAACCCTAGATGGGTTTGGGCGCCCCCACCCCTAGGAAACTTGCCCCCCAAGCCGAGAGGGGTGGCTGCCCTAGGGGAGGCGCCCCCACCTCTCCAAGTTACGTGAGATGGGGTGGGAGGGGCGCTCAACCCCTTAGTGGGCTGATGTGCCCCCTCCCCTTGGCCCATAAGGCCCCCCAACGCTTGCCGGGGCCTTCGAAACCCCTTTCGGACACGCTGGTCGTCACCCGGTACCCCCAGAACAATTCCGGACTCCAATACCCTTCGTCCAATATATCGATCTTCACCTCCGGACCATTCCGGAACTCCTCGTCACATCCGGGATCTCATCCGGGACTCTGAACAACCTTCGGTAACCACATACTATTTCCCATAACAACTCTAGCGTCACCGAACCTTAAGTGTGTAGACCCTACGGATTCGGGAACCATGCATACATGACCGAGACATCTCTCCGGCCAATAACCAATAGCGGGATCTGGATACCCATATTGGCTCCGACATGTTCCACGATGATCTCATCGGATAAACCATGATGTCGGGGATTCAATCAATCCCGTATACAATTCCCTTTATCTATCGGTATGTTACTTGCCCGAGATTCGATCATCGGTATCCCCATATCTTGTTCAATATCGTTACTGGCAAGTCTCTTTACTCGTTCCGTAACACATGATCCCGTGGCTAACTCATTAGTCACATTGAGCTCATTATGATGATGCATTACCGAGTGGGCCCAGAGATACCTCTCCGTCACACGGAGTGACAAATCCCAGTCTCGATTCGTGCCAACTCAATAGAGACTTTCGGAGATACCCGTAGTGTGCCTTTATAGCCACCCAGTTACGTTGTGATGTTTGGCACACCCAAGGCATTCCTACGGTATCCGGGAGTTGCACAATCTCATGGTCTAAGGAAATGATACTTGACATTAGAAAAGCTTTAGCAGACAAACTATACGATCTTGTGCTATGCTTAGGATTGGGTCTTGTCCATCACATCATTCTCCTAATGATGTGATCCCGTTATCAACGACATCCAATGTCCATGGTCAGGAAACCATAACCATCTATTGATCAACGAGCTAGTCAACTAGAGGCTTACTAGGGACATGTTGTGGTCTATGTATTCACACATGTATTACGGTTTCTAGTTAATAAAATTATAGCATGAACAATAGACAATTATCATGAACAAGGAAATACAATAATAACCATTTTATTATTGCCTCTAGGGCATATTTCCAACAGTCATTGTATCTGAATTCTTGGAGTAAGGTACTATGCCTAAACGTTTCTCCATACAAGATGAAATTTTGCATTACGTGTCACAGGAAGGAGATGCAGCTTTTGACTAAGAGGCCCCTCAATCGGAACAAGTTGATGAAGCATAACTCGCCACCGACGAAGAAGATGAGCAGCCCCAAGATGAGTAGCCACAAGAAGAAACCTACACCTCCTACATGGACATTTATAGGGCTCCATCAATGACATGAGCAACCTCGCCGAGTCCCTTCATAGAACGTCCAAGTATGTGAACACTAGCTTCTCCAACTAGAGCCAAGGATGGACTCCTCAGGAGCCGCCGCCAAAATGATATCTTGCAAAAGCCTAAGCTTGGGGAGGTCACTACCACGTCTACATCAAGATGTGGCAGTATTATTTTTAATAAGTTGTAATGAGGTTGTACTTCAGCTCACGGAGCTTCAAACACTCGTGTTGGCTCACGGAGCTTCAAACACTCGTGTTGGTTTGTTCCAACACTTCACTTTTGTTTGCTTTTATTTTTCATTTTTATTTTTCACTGTTTGTGATTTTTGTTTACAAAGGTAGCTTTCAAAAACCAAAAAAAAGAATAAGTTTTGCTTTGCTATTTTCTTCTGCCTTTGGATTTCGTTTGCATTCTTATTTATAGTTCAGAGGAACTAATGTACGTCGGACAACAAGGAATTTAATCTTAAGGAATATGCCCTAGAGGCAATAATAAATTAGTTATTATCATATTTCCTTGTTCATGATAAATGTTTATTATTCCTGCTAGAATTTTATTGACCAAAAACTTAAATACATGTGTGGATATATAAACAACACAGTGTCCCTGGTGAGCCTCTACTAGACTAGCTCGTTGATAAAAGATGGTTAAGGTTTCCTAACCATAGATATGAGTTGTCATTTGATGACGGGATCACATCATTAGGAGAATGATGTGATGGACAGACCCGACCGTAAGCTTAGCATCAGATTGTATCACTTAGTTTATTTGCTACAATTTTTTTCATGTCAAGCATCCATTCCTTAGACCATGAGATCATGCCACTCCCAGATACCGCAGGAATACTTATGTGCTATCAAACGTCACTTCATAACTGGGTGATCATAAGGATACTCCACAGGTATCTCCGAAAGTATTTGTTGTGTTACATGGATCGAGACAAAAATTTATCAATCCGTGTGACAGAGAGATATCTCTGGGCCCTCTCGGCAATACAACATCACAAGAATCTTGCAAGCATGTGACTAATGAGTTTAGTCACGGGATCTTGTATTACGAAATGAGTAAACAGACTTGCTGGTAACGAGATTGAACTAGGTACGGAGATATCGACGATCAAGTAACATATTGCTGGACAAAGGGAATTGTATACGATATTAACTGAATCCCCGACATTGTGATTCAACTGATAAAGATCTTTGTGGAATATGAAGGAATCGATATGGGCATTTAGAGCCCGATATTTGGTTATTGACCCGAGAGGTGTGATACATCTCCAATGTATCTATAATTTTTTATTGTTCCATGCTATTATAGTATCAATCTTGGATGTTTATTATGAAATTATATATCATTTTTGGGGACTAACCTATTAACCTAGTGCCCAGTGCCAATTGTTTTTTTTGCTTTTCAGAAAGTCAGTATCAACGGAGTCCAAACACTACGAATTTTTTGACCTTTTTTGGACCAGAAGTGACCCTAGAAACTTCGGGAGAAGACCTGAAGGGTCACGAGGGAGCAACAAGCCCACTGTAACACCCCCAGTGTCATGCTACAGTAATCCCCTGTTGATGGTGCCATGTCATCACACTACTGTTGCTAATACTCACTTGATCCAAATCACTGTTCATGTTCAAACTCAAGTTCAAATTCAAAATTTCAAATTTGCCAAACATGAAAACTAAAATGTTCAAAGTGTGGCAAATAATCACTGAGTAATTGTCATGTTGGAACCAACCTCTTCTGAATTCCCAAAATGCCCATGGGAATTAATTCAGTGCTCCAGCAGCATTTAAATTGGCCTTTTCAATTTCTAAACTTAATTAGGCAACTCCTTTTGACCCCAAACTTTCTGTTCCATCTCAAGGTATTGTGTTAGTTTTATGTGCCAAGTTTTTTCTCAAAACAAAACTCATTTGGTACTAAAAGAAAATGCAAAATAGAGCAAATAAAAGAAAACAAAAAGAAGAAATAGAAAATGCCCTAACTACTACTGTGCACTTGTAGCCCATTGCTACAGTGCACAACCCAGCCCACTTCCCTGTCCCCCTTTCCTCTCCCTGTTCACCTCATGTGTTGGCCGCAGCGCGCCCGCACACGCCGCCGATGGATACGCGCCGTCCATCCGCCGCTTCCCGGCGCCCTCAAGTCGCCGGCGACCCCTTCCCTGGCACTAACCCTAACCCTAGCGCCCTTAGATCCCCCTCTCCACCTCGCTCACTCTCCCCTCGCTCCCTCTCTGCTTTCCCCTCGCCCGAGCGCCGCCATGGCACCGCCGCCGTAACGCACGCGGCCCCCGCCACCACCTCGCCTCGCCTCCGCGCCAAGAAGGACGACCTCGACCTCCTCTTCCTCCCCGACGAATCACCCGAGCAGGAGCGCCTCTGCATCGTCCCCTACGTCGCCGTCTTCAACCACGGCCACCGCACGCCGTCGCCGAATCCGCCACACCGAGCCCTCCCCGAGCCCATTTGAGCACACCTACAGGGCCAGGTGAGCAGTCGCCGTCCTCTCCCCTCTCTCGCGTAGGCCGCCTCACTCTCTAGCTTGCTCGCCGCTACCATCGTAGCTCGCCGTTGCCCCGCTCCATAGCCGCCGTGGCCATGCTTGCCGTCGAGCTTTGTCGAGCACGGCACCGTGCCCAGCATGCTTCGAGCAGCCCAACGCACCTCGCCGCGCCTCCTCCTGTGCCTCTTAGCGCGATCACCGTCCGCGCCCGAAGCCGCCGTCGCCGCCTTTGCTCATCGCTGACGCCTCTGCCGGCCACCTTCACCCATTCTGACGCTGCAGATCAACGCGCGGAGGAGTACCCGTTCGAACGCAGGCAAAACCACGTGAAACGGTGTCCCGTAGCACCATCCCCATCGTCTCCCGAGCGCGACCACCGCCCTCGCTGCTCGTCGGCGCCGCTCCGGCCAACTCCGGCAACGCCACCGCCCCCAGTCGACGCGCCTTTGTGCGCTCGTTCGAACGCGCCTAGCCGCACCTCTCCCCGTGCCCCGTAGCGATTTTCCGGCGATGCTCCACCGCGTTGAGCTCGCCGGAGCCAACTCCGGCGCCGTCCGCCGACATGGCTGGCCGGGCCCCACCCCTGGCTCGCTGCCAGCGGGCCCCACGGGTCCCGTTGACTGGGTTGACCCAGTCAATGTGCTGACTGGGCAGCCCAGTGGCGCTGACATGCGGGCCCCATCGCATAACTATTTTACCTAAAACATTTTTATAATTAAAATTAATTAGTCTATGACAGGTGGGGCCCAGTAGCTAATTAACCTAGATTAATTAGTTTAATATACTGTTAGACTAACAGAGGCTGACATGTGGGTCCCACTGGACCCACAGGTCAGGTTTGACCTGGTCAGTGAGTCTGTTGACTGCTGATGTCACCAACATGTCATGCTGACGTCATATTTTATTTTCTGTTATTTTAAATAATTCCAGAATATGTTTAAAACTTTGAAAAATCATAGAAAATTAACCATAGCTCGGATCGAAAAACTTCATATATGAAAGTTGCTCAGAACGATGAGACGAACCCGAATACACTACGCACATGCCTGTCAGATGCCTCTAACTATCTGAACATGGAACTTTCCCCCTCCGGTCATCTGTCTGACACAAGTCCGGAACCGGGAAAACATTCCCGGCTATTTCCCCCCTCCACCTTTATCGTGTAGCCATACGTTAGGTCACACCCGGCACATCTTATTGCCTTGTTATGCTTGTGGTGCTATGTTGCTTTATATTTACTGTTTCTTCCCCCTCTTCTCTCCGGTAGACCCCGAGACCGATGATGCCCCTATGATCGACTATGTCACCGACGACCCTTCTTCCCTTTCAGCGGAGCTTCCAGGCAAGCAAACCCCCCTTGAGCATTCCGATATCGCCCATTTCTTTCCTCTCATGCTTGCATTAGAACTGCTACTGCTTTATGTATGATCCTACTCTGATGCATAGCCTGTTGTTACCTACTTTCATACCTTACCTGCTTATCCTAAACTACTTAGTATAGGTTGGTTAGTGATCCATCAGTGACCCCCACCTTGTCCCAGTTGACTCGCTTTATGTTCAATGACTCGATCAACGTGATCGACGTCCAGGCCCCGACACCGCACATCACCCCCCTAGTTGTACGACTCTGCAGAGTTACCATCGAGTGCCGAGGGTGGAACCTCTTACATCACTCCTGATGAGATCTCCGCAGTGTAGCTATACGGTTGAGGTCATCGAGGGTGATTTCCTCCTTAACCACTTCCGTTACGGCATTGTCGTGCAACCCATCAAATGTGAACCTCGAGGGTGGATCCTCTTATGTTCACCTTGATGATAACATCGAGTGGGATTCACCGGGGGTGATTCCTCGGGTTTTCCTCTTGGTGTTAGACACATAGTTACTATGGTTACTATGACTTTGCACTGAGCCATGTTACTAAAGACGGGTCAGCCCTGAGGGGTACCCGCGCGAGCTTAATAGCGAGTGATGTGGAGTCGCGTTGACCTGGAAGGTGCCCGCGAGATACTTACGAGGCGTGGCCGGGCATTCTTAGCCCTTGCCGCAAGTACTCGAGACGGGGCGACGGGTCACATCGATCGTGAGTCTCTGCTCGTTACCGCGTGCTCCTAATCCACTACGGTTTGGATATTTGATCCGAGGGGCCTCTAGCCTGATAGCACTAACCATCACGTGGGCATAGTATGGGCGTTCTGCGTCGTATACATCAGCCGAAGCTTAATAGACGTCAGCGACTAAGCGGCGTGCGCCGGGTTGGACTACGTAAGCACCTGCCTTTTTGAAGGAGGTAGCTAGGTCTGCTCACCAGCCGCCCACGCAACGTGCAGGAGTTCCCGGGGTGATGGCCCATGACCCCTGGGGGCATAGGTTTGGTCCGGCGTGCTGGCCTCTCTATTAAGCCTAGGTCGAGTTGCGGTGTATTGTTTGGCCGAGGCCGGGCATGACCCAGGAAAGTGTGTCCGGCCGGAGTTAATCGAGCGTGATGGGTAAGTTGGTGCACCCCTGTAGGGAAGAAGACATCTATCGATAGTCTGTCCTACGGTAATGGACACTTGGAGTTGTATCCCGATCGATACAACTAGAACTGGATACTTGTGATGAGAATTGGATGGTGATGAGAATTGGATTGTGATGAGAAATGGATAGTATGGCTCTGGGATTGCTTTCTCGCAGGGAGTCGAGAAAGGATCTCTGGCCGAGGTTGATAACACTTCTACTACTTTACTTTATGCTACTCTACTCCCTCCTGTTGCTACAAGATGGTGGGTTCCAGAAGATGCTAGTCTTCGATAGGCTAGGCTTTCCCCTTCTCTTCTGGCATTCTGCAGTTTAGTCCATAGATACAACCCATTTCCTTTGATACATATGCATACTTAGTTTAGATCTGATGTAAATCTTGCAAGTACTTTGGATGAGTACTCACGGTTGCTTTGCTACCTCTTTTTCTCCCATACCCGATTGTTGCGACCAGATGACGGACCCCAGGAGCCAGACGACGCCACTGATGACTACTACTACCCCGAGGGTGCCTACTACTATGTGACGGCCGCTGACGACCTGGAGTAGTTAGGAGGCTCCCAGGCAGGAGGCCTTGCCTTTTCGATCGTTTTTTGCTTTTGTGCTAGCCTTCTTAAGGCATACTTGTCTAACTTATGTCTGTACTCAGATATTGTTGCTTTCGCTGACTCTTGTGTATTCGAGCTTATGTATTCGAGCCCTCGAGGCCCCTGGCTTGTAATATAAAGCTTGTATTATTTTAATTTGTGTCTAGAGTTGTGTTGTGATATCTTCCCGTAAGTCCTTGATCTTGATCGTACACATTTGCGTGTATGATTAGTGTACGATTGATTCAAGGGCGTCACAAGTTGGTATCAGAGCCGACTGCCTGTAGGATCCCCCTTTCCAACTCCTTGACCGAAGTTGAGTCTAGTCATTGAAAAACTTTTACTAACATGGTTGTGTGTCTTACGAGCCCACGTCGCCATTGGGTGGTATTAGGATCTTTTACTCCTCGATCCTTACTCTGGGACTCTGATCTCTCTTCTATTCGGGTTAAATGGTTTTACTAACTCGAACATTAGGATCTCGTGTTCACATATGCCCGGAGAGCCCCTTGTTTCAGATGATCGCCTGCTGCATAAGAAGATTCTGAAGATACTCTACGATATTCTCTCGAGACTTTGTGCCTGTTGCCTTTGCAATTCCCTACCACCGAAATATCCTTATGGATAGCTACACACACTTGCCAATCTTACATTCTAACCCATTGATATTGTTATTACAAGATGCCCTGAACTGCCCTCCGCTGTTCCCAGAATCCCCTGAGCTTACTGCCTTGCAGTTCCTTGTCACCTGAATACCCCTACGGATAACTTTGTGCACCTATCAAGTATCCGCTCATCCTCAGTTGATTCATGTACTTCAAAAAAGCCTTTGTAATACCATTCGTTCTTGTGAAAATCCTCAACGGCCTTTTGTTCTTGAATTTCTTACTTGCTTGCATTATGGTTAATACCATAAGTCTAGTAATCTTATTGTCATCCTTTGTCATTATCATTTTGAGTCTGTTGATACAATATGTTGCGAATGCTCGCAATCCTCAATCAGATCCTAGAATTCATCCTTCCGGCTCAGACGTCATTTTAACATGAGCTGGATCTCGACCAATCAAATCGCCATCGATTGTACCCCTAAGGCTATTCTACCTATCCATCCCTAATAAGAGCATTGCTTCTGATCCCTTGTCTTGGAATTCATAATTCCTTTGCAATTGAGCTCTGAGTTAGTCAGTTGTTCCTATAATCTGATCTCCTTGCATTCTTTCTTCCTCTGGTTGAATATTGATGCTCACATCAGATCCACATTGTGGACCACCAGACCCATTTCAGATTTTGTGCGACAACGTTCTTCATATTAAATAAGCTTGTGAGCCTTTCCTCGGATACATAATGCTTTTGGTAAATTGTATCCTCCGCTTTCTCAAGCATGCTCTACTACCGAGCTTGTGTTACTTATTCTCGAAATTTATGATATATGTTCCTAAGATGCCCCGATGGGTTGAACCTATGCCTTCCCTAATCTGTGTGAACTCGAAAGTTATGCGGGTTATACTCTACTGGCTTTTCGTCAGATAAAATTTCAATACTACAACTTCATCAAGAGCGAGAAGTAAAATGAAAGGTTATGCATTGTAGAAGTGGGAGTCGACCCTGAACCTTTGTGTTCATGCCCACGGACACGGTGTGGAACTTATCATGAAAGCTTCTTGCAAGGATATTTAATCATTTGAATAATTCTTCCGATATCGTGAATTGGATCCCTTGTAGTTACGGTCCCGACCATATTTCCTCCTTGATCCCATTTATGGGGTAAGTTAGAATTACTTATCCTATGCAAATCAATTTTTTTCTCCGTCCAACCTCTACTCCAATTTACCTTCTAACATTACACCTAGTACTGGATACTGGGAAGCTTTATGTCCCATCACATCATTCCTAGCCTGATCGGCTATATTGTTATCGTGTCAACTTTTAACTGGGCTACCTGGTCCTTATGCCTGGGGCAACTTCCGACGATGAGCTAAGCTTACGTCGATCCTCTTCTTATCATTTCGCCTTGAACAACAAGCTTGATTTTGAGCTTGTGTCGTATCCGTGGTTCCAATAGCCTTTCATTTCATCCTTCATGTTGCTTGATGGCATCGCTCCTCGATGGCATCTTCATAGAGCCTCTCGACAAAGCGTCGTGATCAACATCAACATTTTGACTTTCGTTGAGATGACAATTGAATTCATGGTGAGAAATACCATCCTTGACCTTCAATGATTTGAGTTATCATTGACAACCCCCTTGTCTTATTTCCAACACATGTTTGATCATGTCTTGGTTATACCTTGGACTCCTTGCTATTCCTGCAATTGTTCTTTGAGTATTTCTTGTGATCTTCAACTCCAACCCCTACTTGGAACACCATGTTAATGCTACCTCGAAGCATGACTAAGGTATTCCGAATATCAACAAGAACATTGGAAGCTCATTGTCGAATGTTTCTTGATCTATTAATCCAAACACCGTTGTATGTGTAATATCATGATTCTTCCCTCGCCCCCTTTATCTAAATGCTTTTGAACTTACTGTCTTATCATGGATATCATACTCTGCTTGTCCTTGGGAAGGATATACTCCTGATAATTGTGTTTAAACACACTTTCCTTTCCAATGTTCTGATTAATGCAATGATCACCTTTTCTTTCCATAGTTTTGTTTAACCTTTCTTGTGGTTTATGACATCTAAGCAGTAATAGTTCCCTGCTTATGAACACACCTCGGTGTACAATTTGTCAGTAAGACCTTGTTATTACTGATGCTGACATTCCGGTAACTGATACGTCCATTTTGCATCATGCTTTTATATCAATATTTATTGCATTATGGGCTGTTATTACACATTATGTCACAATACTTATGCCTATTCTCTCTTATTTTACAAGGTTTACATAAAGAGGGAGAATGCCGACAGCTGGGACTCTGGCTGGAAAAGGAGCAAATATTAGAGACCTATTCTGCACAGCTCCAAAAGTCCTGAAACTTCACGGATGATGTTTTCCAAATGTATAAAAAGCATTGAGCACACGAACTTCACCAGGGGGGCCACACCCTGCCCACAAGGGTGGGGGCGCGCCCTACCCCCCTGAGCCCGCCCCCTACCTCGTGGGCCCCCTGGTGGCCCTCCGGTGACCATCTTCTGCTATATGGACTCTTTCGATGGGAAAATAATCATAAGCCATCTTCTCGGACGAAACTCCGCTTCCATGAGGCGGAACCTTGGCGGAACCAATCTAGGGTTCTGGCGGGGCTATTCTGCCGGGGAAACTTCCCTCCCGGAGGGGGAAATCATCGCCATCGTCATCACCAACGCTCCTCTCATCGGGAGAGGTCAATCTCCATCAATATCTTCATCAGCACCATCTCATCTCAAAACCCTAGTTTATCTCTTGTATCCAATTCTTGTCTCCAAGTCCGGGATTGGTGCTAGTAGGTTGCTAGTAGTGTTAATTACTCATTGTAGTTGATACTAGTTGGTTTAATTGGTGGAAGATTATATGTTTGGATCCTATATGCACATTAATACCCTCTGATTATGAACATGTTTATGCTTTGTGAGTAGTTACTTTTGTTCCTGAGGACATGGGAGAAGTCTTGCTATTAGTAGTCATGTGAATTTGGTATTCGGTTGATATTTTGATGAGATGTATGTTGTCTCTCCTCTAGTGGTGTTATGTGAACGTCGACTACATGACACTTCACCATTGTTTGGGCCTAGAGGAAGGCATTGGGAAGTAATAAGTAGATGATGGGTTGCTAGAGTGACAGAATCTTAAACCCTAGTTTATGCGTTGCTTCGTAAGGGGATGATTTGGATCCATATGTTTCATGCTATGGTTAGGTTTACCTTAATAATTTTGTTGTATTTGCGGATGCTTGCAATAGAGGTTAATCATAAGTGGGATGCTTGTCCAAGTAAGGGCAACACCCAAGCACCGATCCACCCACATACCAAATTATCAAAGTACCGAACGCGAATCATATGAACGTGATGAAAACTAGCTTGACGATATTCCCATGTGTCCTCGAGAGCGCTTTACATCATATAAGAGTTTGTCCAGGCTTGTCCTTTGCTACAAAAAGGATTGGGCCACCTTGCTGCACCTTATTTACCTTTTTCACATGTTGCTCATTACAAATTATCTTATCACAAAACTATCTGTTACCACTTGTTTCAGTACTTGCAGAGAATACCTTGCTAGAAACCGCTTATCATTTCCTTCTGCTCCTCATTGGGTTCGACACTCTTACTTATCGAAAGGACTACGATAGATCCCCTATACTTGTGGGTCATCAAGACTCTTTTCTGGTGCCGTTGCCAGGGAGTGAAGCGCCTTTGGTAGGTGGAATTTGGTAAGGAAAAATTTATATATTGTGCTGAAATTTACTGTCACTTGTTACTATGGAAAGTAATACTCTGAGGGGCTTGTTCGGGGTATCTTCACCCCGACCAGTAGAGCAAAGAGTTGCTTCTCAACCTACTGAACCTACTGAAAATGAAAATGCTTGATTCAAAATTCCTTTGGGTATGGTAGAAAAACTGCTAGCTAATCCTTTTTTAGGAGATGGAACAAAACATCCTGATGAGCATCTAATATATGTGGATGAAGTTTGTGGATTATTTAAGCTTGCAGGTGTACCCGGAGATGTTGTTAAGAAGAAGGTCTTCCCTTTATCTTTGAGGGGAGATGCATCGACATGGTATAGGCTATGTGATGATATGGAGTCTTGGAACTACAAACGATTGAAATTGGAATTTCATCAAAAGTTTTATCCTATGCATCTTGTTCATCGTGATCGCAATTATATATATAATTTTTGGCCTCGCGAAGGAGAAAGCATCGCTCAAGATTGGGGGAGGCTTAAATCAATTTTATATTCATGCCCCAATCATGAGCTCTCAAGAGAAATGATTATTCAAAATTTTTATGCTCGGCTTTCTGGTAACAATCGCACCATGCTTGATACTTCTTGTGCTGGCTATTTTATGATGAAGACTATTGAATTCAAATGGGATTTATTGGAAAGAAGTAAACGCAACTCCAAAGATTGGGACCTCGACAATGGTAAGGAGTCAGGCATGACACCTAGTTTTGATTGTGTTAAATCTTTTATGGATACCGATATTTTTCATAAATTTAGCACTAAATATGGACTTGACTCTGAGATAGTAGCTTCTTTCTGTGAATCTTTTGCTGCTTATGTTGATCTCCCCAAGGAGAAGTGGTTTAAATATCATCCTCCCATAGAAGTAAAAGTAGTTGCACCTATTAAAGTTGAAGAAAATACTATTACTTATAATGATCCTATTGTTCCTACTTCTTATGTTGAGAAACCACCTTTCCCTGTTAGGATAAAGGATCATGCTAAAGCTTCAATTGTGGTTCGTAAAAGCAATATTAAAACATATACACCTCCTGAGCAAGTTAAAGTTGAACCTAATATTGCTATTGTTAAAGATCTCTTGTTTGATAATATAGATGGGCATGTTATTTATTTCTGTAATGAAACTACTAGAATTGCAAAACCCTGTGATACAGATAAACCTAGACCTATGGTAGGCATGCCTGTTATTTCTGTTAAAATAGGAGATCATTGTTATCATGGCTTATGTGATATAGATGCTAGTGCTAGTGCAATACCTTATTCTTTATACCAAGAAGTTATGCATGATATTGCACCTGCTGAGATGGAAGATATTGATGTTACAATTAAACTTGCTAATAGAGATACTATTTCACCAATGGGAATTGTTAGAGATGTTGAAGTCTTGTGTGGGAAAACTAAATACCCTGCTGATTTTCTTGTTCTTGGTTCCCCACAAGATAGTTTTTGTCCCATTATATTTGGTAGACCCTTCTTAAATACTGTTAATGCTACCATAGATTGCAAAAGGGATGTTGTTACTGTCGGTTTATATGATATGACTCATGAATTTAATTTTTCTAAATTTAGTAGACAACACCGTGAAGAAGAATTACCTAGTAAGGATGAAATTATTGGTCTTGCTTCTATTGCCGTACCTCCTAGTGATCCTTTAGAACAATATTTGCTAGACCATGAAAATGATATGTTTATGAATGAAAGAAGGGAATTAGATGAAGTATTCTTTAAATAGGAACCTATTCCAAAAAACAATTTACCTGTTGAAATCCTAGGGGATCCTCCTCCACCCAAGGGTGATCCCGTGTTTGAGCTTAAACCGTTACCTGATACTCTTAAATATGCTTATCTTGATGAGAAAAGGATATACCCTGTTATTATTAGTGCTAACCTTTCAGAACATGAAGAAGAGAGATTATTGAAAACTCTGAAGAAGCACCGTGCTGCTATTGGGTATACTCTTGATGATCTTAAGGGCATTAGTCCCACTCTATGTCAACATAAAATTAATTTGGAAGAAGATGCTAAACCGGTTCGTGATCATCAACGCCGTCTGAATCCTAAAACGAAAGAAGTGGTAAGAAGAGACTAAAGCTCCTTGAGGCAGGTATAATTTATCCCGTTGCTGATAGTAAGTGGGTAAGTCCTGTCCATTATGTCCCTAAGAAGGGATGTATTACTGTTGTTCCTAATAATAAAGATGAATTGATTCCTCAAAGAATTATTACTGGTTATAGGATGTGAAAGGATCGAGAAGAGGTGTCTAGAGGGGGGGTGATTAGACACTAAGTGCCAAAAGTTGCAGTTTTTAATATTCTTGAGTTTAAGTGGAGTTTAAGCACAAGTTTAACAAACACAATACATATCAAGGAAGCATGCAATGAGTATATGAGCAGCAGAAAGTAAAGCATGCAACTTGCAAGAATGTAAAGGGAAGGGTTTGAGTATTCAAACGCAATTGGAGACACGGATGTTTTTGTCGTGGTTCCGATAGGTGGTGCTATCGTACATCCACGTTGATGGAGACTTCGACCCATGGAGGGTAACGGTTGCGCGAGTCCATGGAGGGCTCCACCCACGAAGGGTCCATGAAGAAGCAACCTTGTCTATTCCATCACGGCCGTCGCCCACGAAGGACTTGCCTCACTAGCGGTAGATCTTCACAAAGTAGGCGATCTCCTTGCCCTTACAAACTCCTTGGTTCAACTCCACAATCTTGTTGGAGGCTCCCAAGTGACACCTAGCCAATCTAGGAGACACCACTCTCCAAGAAGTAACAAGTGGTGTGTTGATGATGAACTCCTTGCTCTTGTGCTTCAAATGATAGTCTCCCCAACACTCAACTCTCTCACACAGGATTTGGATTTGGTGGAAAGAAGATTTGAGTGGAAAGCAACTTGGGAAAGGCTAGAGATCAAGATTCATATGGTTGGAATGGAATATCTTGACCTCAACACAAGTGTAGGTGGTTCTCTCTCAGAAAATGTGTATTGGAAGCATAGGTATGTTCTTATGGCTCTCTCTACGAGTGAAGAGTGGGTGGAGGGGTATATATAGCTCCACACAAAATCTAACCGTTACACACAATTTGCCAAACTCGGTGGGACCGAATGGTTAAACTCGGTCGGACCGATTCAGCAAACCTAGTGACCGTTAGGATTTTCGGTGGGACTGAGATGCAACTCGGTAGGACCGATATGGTTAGGGTTAGGGCATAACGTAATCTCGGTGTGACCGATTACACAAACTCGGTGGGGCCCATTTTGGTAATAAGCTAACCAGAGAGTTGGTCAGGCAAACTCGGTGAGACCGATTACACAAACTCGGTGGGACCGATTTTGGTAATAAGCTAACCAGAGGGTTTGCATTGTAATCTTGGTAGTACCGATTTCTCAAACTCGGTGAGACCGATTTTGGTAATGGACATACACAGAGAGATTACAAACCCATCTCGGTGAGGCCGAGATCCCTATCGGTGAAACCGATTTGCTAGGGTTTGTGGCAGTGGCTATGACATCTGAAACTCGGTGGCGCCGGATAGATAGAATCGGTGGGGCCGAGTTTGAATTTTGGTTTAGGTCATATGTGGATGTGGGAAGGTAGTTGAGGGTTTTGGAGCATATCACTAAGCACTTTGAGCAAGCAAGCCATCAAGCAACACCTCATCCCCTCTTGATAGTATTGGCTTTTTCTATAGACTCAATGTGATCTTGGATCACTAAGATAGAAAATGTAGAGTCTTGATCTTGAAGCTTGAGCCAATCCTTTGTCCTTAGCATCTTGAAGGGGTTCCACATCCTCTAGTCAATGCCACTCCATTGTTGAACTTATCTGAAACATACTAGGTAAAAGTGTTAGTCCAACAAGAGATATGTTGACATTAATTACCAAAACCACCCAGGGAGCACTTGTGCTTTCAATCTCCCCCTTTTTGGTAATTGATGACAACATACATCAAATCTTTAGATAAAGATATAGAGAATAGCAAGTAAAGCTTTGGAAAGACATGTAACAGGCATAGGCCCCCCCTACATGTATGCAATCATGTGAATATTGAATATAGGAGCATGTGAATGCGTAAACATGACAGAGTAAGCAATGTGTTACATGTATCTTGGCTATATGCATCAGAGCAAATGATGTGAATGTGAGAAATGTACCTTCATGCTCATGAGTCCTTCTTGCAAACAGTATGTACATCAGCAAGAACTTCTCATTCACATGACTGTGATGCATATACTTACCTTGTGGTCTTGAGTTGGCTTAGGATGGGATGAACCTGCACAAACAAGGTTAAATAACACAGGTACACCTACTGACTAGAGCAAGCAAGAGAAACCACAAGAGAACCAAGACTGGGATGACATGTAGAGTGAGTACTAAGTACCACATTGGATATAGACATGTCCCCAAAGGTAAAGATATGCAATAAAATCAGAGATTTCCTTCCCTTAGATGTCTTGCTCCCCCTAAATCTGCATGGGATATTGGGAGAAGATAGGGAACAGAAAATCAGAGCAACAACAACAAAAAAGCAACAGAGCTTGAGCTAAAGCAAGCAACCAAATATGTCTTTCCCCTCTTAAAGGCATGTGACATCTCTCCTCTTGAACACCAAGCATCTGGGGTCTTTGATGATATTACTTTCTCCTAGTTGAGAAACTCTCTCCCCCTGAGTATTCTCTCTTTCTCCCCCCTATAGGAAGGATTAAGCTTTGATGTGATCTCTCTCTCCCCCTTTGACATCAATTTCCAAGAAGGGCTCTTCTGGACATGTGATACAAATGGGTTGGTCCTCGAGTCACAGAGCAAAGCAGCATGTCTAATATGATGCTGGTAGAGGAAAAGAATCATTGAGTGGAGCTGGAGCAAATAGAAATCAGGAATAAGTGGCAAGTTGGTTTTCCTGTGGTGGAATCGGTGACTCCGAGTTGTGTGCTTCGGTTGCACCGAAAGATTTCAGTTGGGCCGAAGAGAACAAACCGGTGTGACCGAGTTCAGTAGAGTGAAACCACTTGTCACCTCAGCTCACTAGACAAGTAAAATCTCACAAGGATATGCAAGGAATTTACTGAAAGATTTGCAATGAATTGGATGCAGAAAATGCAGAACAAAAAGGAAAGAAAAGAAACTAAAAGTTCTAGATGAAGCTTTTTTTGAAAGGGGAAACAAATGTGCAAATGCAAAAGCACGGAGAAACACTAGAGAACTTCATCTAGAAATGGTCGGTGACAAAGTCACCTATGTTAGAGTATATTGACTTAGGAGTCAAGTGAGAGCACTTGATCATAGGTCATACTCATTGTTTAAGAATCTTGATGTATTCACATCTTGTCGAGTTTCTTTGGCTCATGACTTGGAGTAAAGCTTCTCTAAGATGGAATAACATACCTTGGGTGGTGGTGTTGATCTTGATCATGTAGTTGAACTTGTGTGGGTTGCTCAAGGTTGATGTAGTTCATCAAGAGTTGGGAGCACCACTTGGATTTGAGTTCATCTACCTACATGGGTTAGCTTTGCAAGGAAGAGCACTTGTGTATCCAACATGACAATCATGAGACTCAACATAGAATTTGCCAAAGGATATGTTTGAATGGTTTCGTGCTTCCTTGTCTTCAACCACCATTGTGTAGAGACTTGGTGATGTAGAGATTGCTCAAGATGTGAGTGAGTTGCAATCTCATAGATTTAGATTCAACCAAGTACCTACACGGGTTAGATAACATGCAAGGTACAAATATATCCAAGACATATGAATAGCATTATAAGAGAAATATCGAGGATTAGTCAAAGGCTCATGCCCCACATGTATCAAATGGAGTTCCTACTCCAAGTTTGAAGCATCAATGATGTTCAATTCACCTCTCAACCTGCAAAACACTTTCTCATCAAGTGGTTTAGTGAATATATCCGCCAATTGCTTATCGGTGCGAACATGCTTAAGGTTAATTCCCCTTTTGCAACATGATCTCGAATGAAATGATGACGAACTTCAATATGCTTAGTTCGAGAATGTTGCATGGGATTGTGAGCAATCTTAATAGCACTTTCATTGTCACATAGCAATGGAACATGTTTCACATATATCCCATAATCTTTAAGAGTTTGGGTCATCCAAAGTAATTGAGCACAACATGAACCAGCGGCAATGTATTTCGCTTCGGCGGTGGATAAGGATACCAAGTTTTGTTTCTTGGAAGACCAAGACACAAGAGATCTACCAAGGAATTGACAAGTACCCAAAGTGGATTTTCTATCAACCTTGTCTCCGGCATAGTCCGAATCGGAGTAGCCAACAATATCAAAAGAGGACCTCTTGGGATACCAAATGCCAAAATCTGGTGTATGGATTAGGTATCTCACTATCCTTTTCACAGCCTTAAGATGACACTCTTTAGGAGCAGCTTCATATCGTGCACACATGCACACACTTAGCATAATATCGGGACGACAGGCACTTAGATATAATAATGAACCAATCATAGATCAATAAACCTTTTGATCAACCGGTTCACCATCTTTGGTCAAATCAAGATGTCCACTAGTAGGCATGGATGTAGTCATACCTTTGCATTCTTGCATATTGAACTTCTTGAATAAGTCCTTGGTGTACTTCGTTTGAGAGACAAATGTACCTTCCTTAGTTTGCTTGATTTGCAAACCGAGAAAGAATTTGAGTTCACTCATCATAGACATCTCAAACTTCTCCGACATTAGCTTTCCAAACTTCTCACTAAAATGAGGGTTAGTTGAACCAAATATGATATCATCAACATAAATTTGGCACACAAATAGTTCTCCATTAACCCTTTTAGTAAAAAGAGTAGAATCAATTTTACCAATTTCAAAGCCTTTTTCAATAAGGAACTTGGTCGAGCATTTATACCATGATCTAGGAGCTTGTTTAAGACCATAAAGGGCTTTGTGAAGTTTGTAAACATGATTAGGTTTCTTAGGATTGACGAAGCCGGGAGGTTGCTTAAGATAAACTTCTTCCTAAATTTTGCCATTTAGAAAAGCACTTTTAATGTCCATTTGGTACAAGGTGATATCATGGTGATTAGCATAAGCAAGTAAGATGCGAATGGACTCAAGTCTAGCAACGGGAGCATATGTCTCACCATAGTCCATACCTTCAACTTGTGTGTAGCCTTGGGCGACGAGACATGCTTTGTTGCGAACCACTTGTCCATCTTCATCTTGCTTGTTGCGAAACACCCATTTGGTACCAATGATGTTGTGGTTGTTGTCGGGCTTCTCGACCAATGTCCATACTTGATTTCTCTCAAAATTGTGTAGCTCTTCATGCATAGCGTTTATCCAGTCCGGATCCTCCAATGCTTCTTAAACCTTCATAGGTTCAATGCTAGATATGAATGAGTAATGTTCACAAAAGTTAGCTAAACAAGTTTTAGAGCGAGTGATTCTCCCGGTTTGGATATCATTATAGATTTGCTCGACGGGATGATCCTTAGCAATTCTTGCTCGAACTCGTGAAAGCTTTTGCTTGGGTCGGGGTGGAACATCCTCTTCATCTTGTGCTTCTTCTTGGCCTTCTTCATTGTTGACGTTGTCGTTATCTTGTCATGGTGGATAAGGAGGTTGTTGATGTTCATCTTGGTGCGCTTCCTCGTTTTCTTCATCTTGGCGTGTCCCACTTGTGGATGCTTCCGTATCAACTCTTGGTTCACCTTGTCGTGAGGTAGAAGCTTCCACTTGGACAGACGAGGTACTCGCCTTCACTTCCGTTGGACGAATCTTGCCAATGGACAAGTCTTGAATTGCTTCCGAAGGGTCTTTGTCTCCTACATCAATCGGCAATTGCTCTACTTGCGAGTCGTTAGATTCATCAAACTTCACATCTACCGTCTCTTCAACCTTTCGGGTGAAATTGTTGTAGACACGGTAAGTGTGAGAGTTTGAGCCATAACCAAGTAGGAAACCTTCATGAGATTTAGGAGCAAATTTAGAACGACGATGCTTATCAAGAATGTAGCACTTTGAGCCGAATACTCGAAAGTATCCAACTTGGGGTTTGTTACCGGTGAGGAGCTCGTATGCTGTCTTGCCGAGTAGCTTGTGAAGATACAAGCGATTTGTTGCATGCCAAGCTGTCTCAACTGCTTCCGCCCAAAAGTGCTTTGGCGTTTTGTACTCATCAAGCATCATTCTTGCCATCTCGATAAGAGTCCGGTTCTTCCTTTCAACAACTCCATTTTGTTGAGGTGTGTACGTAGCCGAGAACTCGTGTGAAATCCCTTCTTCGTCAAGAAAGGTGTCCACATTTGCGTTCTTGAACTCCGTTCCGTTGTCGCTCCGAACCTTCTTGATCTTCACGTCAAACTGATTTTGGTCCTTCCTAGCGAAGTTTTTGAAGATCTTTTGGACCTGCGATTTGTGATCAAGAAAGAACACCCACGTAAATCTTGAAAAATCATCAACTATGACTAGACCAAATGAGTTACCACCGAGACTCTTGTAGGCATTTGGACCAAAGAGATCCATGTGAAGTAGCTCGAGTGGTCTTCTTGTGGTCATGATGTTCTTCGCGCGGTGACTTCCTCCAACTTGTTTCCCTTCTTGACAAGCACTATAAAGTTTATCCTTGTCAAATATGACATCTTTTATTCCAAGGATATGATCACCTTTAATAAGCTTATCAAGATTTCGCATACCAACATGACCTAGTCTTCTATGCCACAACCAGCCTTTAGAAGATTTGGTAATTAAGCAAGTTCTAGGTTGAGCCTTTTTAGTGAAATCAACAATGTAAAGATTTCCTCTACGTATACCGGTAAAGACCATTTATGATTGTCTCTACGAAACACTTGGCAATCTACTTCAGTGAATAAGACATTGAAACCGATGTCCGCAAGTCTAGAAACTGAAAGTAAATTGTATCCAAGGGATTCAACGAGTATGACATTTTGTATGGAGCTATCATGTGAGATGGCCACCTTACCAAGGCCATCCACCTTACCCTTTGAATTATCACCAAAAGTGACATATTTTCGAGGGCCGTTGTTTTCAGCAAGCTCATGGAACATATCTTTATCTCCGGTCATATGATCAGTACATCCACTATCAAGGACCCATTCCTTTCCTCCAGCCATGTAGCCGCAAAGATTTTCCATAAGACCAAAGTGTCGCATCGCATCATCGAGATCATAGTCACTATCATCATCATCATCATCATCATCCTCATCCGAGTATTCATGTTCAACATCATCTTGTGATTGATAAATTCCTAGAGAGGGCAATTCATTAGATAAATGATCATTTCTATAGTTATCTTTATGAATTCTAATAGCTCTGAAAATGATATTGCTAATGATTCCAACATCTCCTTTGGCACTCGTAAGATTAGTAAGCTCAAATAAGCAGTCACCAAATTTGGGATCATTGGAACTCATCTTAATCAAAGCAATAGACTTATGGAGGATTTCATCTAGATCTTTCAAGGAGTAATTAGGAAAGAGTTCCTCAAGAAATTTCCATATGGTGTAGGCACACTTGAGGGTAGGCAAACATCTAATCAAGTTTCTAGGCAAGCCTCTAATGATGAGCTCAACAGTTCTAAGATTGCGAATCATGTCAATATCTTCATCTAGGGTAGGGTGCAAAGGATCAACATGAGGTGCACAAGGGCTAGTAATGTACTTGTTCAAATGATATTCATTGAAAATCTCAAGCATTTCATTTTTCCACTCATGAAAATACTCTCCATCAAGAATAGGCACTCTATGTCTAAGACTCCCCAAAGTAGACACATCCATCTTCCTCCAATGGTGTTTAAACCAAGGCAATGGAGACCAATGCTCTCATACCAATTGAAAGGATCGAGAAGAGGTGTCTAGAGGGGGGGTGATTAGACACTAAGTGCCAAAAGTTGCAGTTTTTAATATTCTTGAGTTTAAGTGGAGTTTAAGCACAAGTTTAACAAACACAATACATATCAAGGAAGCATGCAATGAGTATATGAGCAGCAGAAAGTAAAGCATGCAACTTGCAAGAATGTAAAGGGAAGGGTTTGGAGTATTCAAACGCAATTGGAGACACGGATGTTTTTGTCGTGGTTCCGATAGGTGGTGCTATCGTACATCCACGTTGATGGAGACTTCGACCCATGGAGGGTAACGGTTGCGCGAGTCCATGGAGGGCTCCACCCACGAAGGGTCCATGAAGAAGCAACCTTGTCTATTCCATCACGGCCGTCGCCCACGAAGGACTTGCCTCACTAGCGGTAGATCTTCACAAAGTAGGCGATCTCCTTGCCCTTACAAACTCCTTGGTTCAACTCCACAATCTTGTTGGAGGCTCCCAAGTGACACCTAGCCAATCTAGGAGACACCACTCTCCAAGAAGTAACAAGTGGTGTGTTGATGATGAACTCCTTGCTCTTGTGCTTCAAATGATAGTCTCCCCAACACTCAACTCTCTCACACAGGATTTGGATTTGGTGGAAAGAAGATTTGAGTGGAAAGCAACTTGGGAAAGGCTAGAGATCAAGATTCATATGGTTGGAATGGAATATCTTGACCTCAACACAAGTGTAGGTGGTTCTCTCTCAGAAAATGTGTATTGGAAGCATAGGTATGTTCTTATGGCTCTCTCTACGAGTGAAGAGTGGGTGGAGGGGTATATATAGCCTCCACACAAAATCTAACCGTTACACACAATTTGCCAAACTCGGTGGGACCGAATGGTTAAACTCGGTCGGACCGATTCAGCAAACCTAGTGACCGTTAGGATTTTCGGTGGGACTGAGATGCAACTCGGTAGGACCGATATGGTTAGGGTTAGGGCATAACGTAATCTCGGTGTGACCGATTACACAAACTCGGTGGGGCCCATTTTGGTAATAAGCTAACCAGAGAGTTGGTCAGGCAAACTCGGTGAGACCGATTACACAAACTCGGTGGGACCGATTTTGGTAATAAGCTAACCAGAGGGTTTGCATTGTAATCTCGGTAATACCGATTGCTCAAACTCGATGAGACCGATTTTGGTAATGGACATACACAGAGAGATTACAATCCCATCTCCGTGAGGTTGAGATCCCTATCGGTGAAACCGATTTCCTAGGGTTTGTGGCAGTGGCTATGACATCTGAAACTCGGTGGCGCCGGATAGATAGAATCGGTGGGCCGAGTTTGAATTTTGGTTTAGGTCATATGTGGATGTGGGAAGGTAGTTGAGGGTTTTGGAGCATATCACTAAGCACTTTGAGCAAGCAATCCATTAAGCAACACCTCATCCCCTCTTGATAGTATTGGCTTTTCCTATAGACTCAATGTGATCTTGGATCACTAAGATAGAAAATGTAGAGTCTTGATCTTGAAGCTTGAGCCAATCCTTTGTCCTTAGCATCTTGAAGGGGTTCCACATCCTCTAGTCAATGCCACTCCATTGTTGAACTTATCTGAAACATACTAGGTAAAAGTGTTAGTCCAACAAGAGATATGTTGACATTAGTTACCAAAACCACCCAGGGAGCACTTGTGCTTTCAGGATGGTAATTGATTTCCACAAATTAAATAAGGCTATTAAAAAAGATCATTACCCCTTACCTTTTATCGATCAAATGCTAGAAAGATTATCCAAACATACACATTTTTGCTTTCTAGATGGTTATTCTGGTTTCTCTCAAATACCTGTGTCAGCCAAAGATCAATCAAAGACTACTTTTACATGCCCTTTTGGTACTTTTGCTTATAGACGTATGCCTTTTGGTTTATGTAATGCACCTGCTACCTTTGAAAGATGCATGATGGCTATATTCTCTGACTTTTGTGAAAAGATTTGTGAGGTTTTCATGGACGACTTTTCCGTCTATGGATCTTCTTTTGATGATTGCTTGAGCAACCTTGATCGAGTTTTGCAGAGATGTGAAGAAACTAATATTGTCTTGAATTGGGAAAAGTGCCACTTTATGGTTAATGAAGGTATTGTCTTGGGGCATAAAGTTTCTGAAAGAGGTATTGAAGTTGATAAAGCCAAGGTTGATGCTATTGAAAAGATGCCATGTCCCAAGGACATCAAAGGTATAAGAAGTTTCCTTGGTCATGCCGGTTTTTATAGGAGGTTCATCAAGGACTTCTCAAAAATCTCTCGGCCTCTGTCTAATTTATTACAAAAAGATATACCATTTGTCTTTGATGATGATTGTGTAGAAGCATTTGAAATACTTAAGAAAGCATTGATCTCTGCACCTATTGTTCATCCACCTGATTGGAATTTACCCTTTGAAATCATGTGTGATGCTTGTGATTATGCTATAGGTGCTGTTCTAGGATAAAGAGTTGATAAGAAACTAAATGTTATTCAATATGCTAGTAAAACTCTAGACAATGCTCAAAGAAATTATGCTACTACTGAAAAAGGATTCTTAGCAGTTGTATTTGCATGTGATAAGTTTAGACCTTATATTGTTGATTCTAAAGTAACTATTCACACCGATCCTGCTATTAAATATCTTATGGAAAAGAAAGATGCTAAACCTGGACTTATTAGATGGGTTCTCTTGCTACAAGAATTTGATTTACATATTGTTGATAGAAAAGGAGCTGAGAACCCCGTTGCACACAACTTGTCTAGGTTAGAAGATGTGCTTGATGACCCACTACCTATTGATGATAGCTTTCCTGACGAGCAATTAAATGTCATAAATACTTCTCATACTGCTCCACGGTATGCTGACTATGCTAATTACATTGTTGCTAAGTTTATACCACCTAGTTTCACATACCAGCAAAAGAAAAAGTTCTTTTATGATTTGAGGCATTACTTTTGGGATGACCCACATCTTTATAAAGGAGTAGATGGTGTTATTAGACGTTGTGTACCTGAGCATGAACAGGAACAAATTCTACGCAAGTGTCACTCCGAAGGTTATGGAGGACACCATGCTGGAGATAGAACTGCACATAAGGTACTACAATCTGGTTTTTATTGGCCTACTCTCTTCAAGGATGCCCGTAAGTTTGTCTTATCTTGTGATGAATGTCAAAGAATTGGTAATATTAGTAGACGTCAAGAAATGCCTATGAATTATTCACTTGCTATTGAACCATTTGATGTTTGGGGCTTTGACTATATGGGACCTTTTCCTTCCTTTAATGGTTATAACATATTTTAGTTGCTGTTGATTACGTTACTAAGTGGGTAGAAGCTATTCCAACTAGTAGTGCTGATCATAACACTTCTATTAAAATGCTTAAAGAAATTATTTTTCCAAGGTTTGGAGTCCCTAGATATTTAATGACTGATGGTGGCTCACATTTTATTCATGGTGCTTTCCGTAAAATGCTTGCTAAATATGATGTTAATCATAGAATTGCATCTCCTTATCACCCTGAGTCTAGTGGTCAAGTAGAATTGAGTAATAGAGAACTCAAATTAATTTTGCAAAAGACTGTTAATAGGTCCAGAAAGAATTGGTCCAAGAAACTTGATGATGCATTATGGGCCTATAGAACTGCATATAAAAATCCTATGGGTATGTCTCCGTACAAAATGGTCTATGGAAAAGCATGTCACTTACCTCTCAAACTAGAACACAAGGCTTATTGGGCTATTAAAGAACTTAATTATGATTTTAAACTTGCCGGTGAGAAGAGGTTATTTGATATTAGCTCACTTGATGAATGGAGAACTCAAGCCTATGAAAATGCCAAGTTGTTTAAAGAAAAAGTTCAAAGATGGCATGACAAAAGGATACAAAAGCGTGAGTTTAATGTAGGTGATTATGTATTGCTATACAACTCTCGTTTAAGATTTTTTACAGGAAAACTTCTCTCTAAATGGGAAGGCCCTTACGTTATCGAGGAGGTCTACCGTTCCGGTGCCATAAAAATCAACAACTTTGAAGGCACAAATCCGAAGGTGGTGAACGGTCAAAGAATCAAACACTATATCTCAGGCAATCCCATAAATGTTGAAACCAATGTTATTGAAACCGTAACCCCGGAGGAATACATAAAGGACACTTTCCGGAACGTTTCAGACTCCAAAAAGGAATAGGTATGTGGTACGGTAAGTAAACCGACTCCAAAACAGTTTTTAAGGCAATATTTCTCCGTTTTGGAATATTTAGAAAAATAGAAAAATAAGCAGCAGTCCGGAAAGGACACGAGGGATCCACGAGGGTGGAGGGCGTGCCCCCCTACCTCGTGGGCACGTCGTGTGCTCTCCGGACTCAGTTTTCTTACAGGACATGTATTTTGGTCGGTAAAAATTCATTATATGACCTCCCGGGGGTTTTGACTCCCGTATCACGCAAAAATCCCCTGTCTTTGTTTCGAGCTGTTTTTCTGACAGATCTAGATTATCATGACGTCTCCAAGTGCTCCCAAGGACAAGTTCTTCGAGAAGGTCATCAACCCTTACCCCGCGGAGGTGTAGCAACACCCTCAAATCATTGAGATGCGTGATGGGTTGCTGCACATCCGTGATGCTGAGGGACCGAAGGGGAACAGAAGCATGGAGACGAGGCTCGAAGCAATGGAGCAACAAGTTTTCAAGTGTCGGGGGATGGTGGAGCGTGGACTCAACTCCAACTACATGATGATCGCAGAGTTCACCAACAAACACAAGCTGGATGCCAACAACATCGAGGAGACCATCTTCAAGCTTCACAAGAAAATCGAGCACCTTCAAGCTCAGATCTATGACCTGCAAAACCAAAACTGTGAGTATGAATCTAGATTCAAAAGGATGAGTTTGGCTGCAGATTTGAGGATCCCAGAGACTCGGTCATCCTTCTATGATGGTGAGCCTATGCCTTGGAAGAAGGATGACAAGCCTACGCCATCAACAAAATCACCACCGTCTCCTCCAACAAAGAAGAATTGAGTATCTGGTATGGGCACTCCACTTGGAAACTGCCAAGCTTGGGGGAGTGCCCCGGTATCGTATCACCATCACTTTTATCTTTACCATTTTCTTAGTTCGATCCTTTTGGTAATATCTTGATCTAGTAGAATAAAAGCACTTAGTATGATTTAGTTGTGAGTTTTGCTTTATTTATCCTTCTATGTAATCGAGTCCGTGAGCTATATAATAAAGACTAGTGTTGAGTCAAGGGCTTGATTATTTTGCCATGATCCTAAGTGAATAAAGGAAAAGAGAAAGAAATAAGAAGAAACAAAGAGATCATGTGACTCTTATGGAGAGTAATGAGCTCACATAGAAAGAGTATGATGAATAAAAGTTGTTGAGAGTTGACAAACATAGTTTTGGTCATCATTGCAATTAATAGGAAGAGAGAGAGGTATTCACATATAAATATACTATCAAGGACATCTTTTATGATTGTGAGCACTCATTAAAATATGACATGCTAAAGAGTTGACACTGGACAAGGAAGACAACGTAATGGGTTATGTTTTCTTACATCTGAGATAAATTATATTGTCTTGGATCCTCCAACATGTTGAGTTTGCCTTTCCCCCTCATGCTAGCCAAATTCATTGCACCAAGTAGAGATACTACTTGTGCTTCCAAACACCCTTAAACCAGTTTTGCCATGAGAGTCCATCATACCTATCTATGGATTGAGTAAGATCCATCAAGTAAGTTGTCATCGGTGCAAGCAATAAAAATTGCTCTCTAAATATGTATGATTGATTGGTGTGGAAGAAATAAGCTTTATATGATCGTGTGATATGGAAGTAATAAAAGCGATAGACTGCACAATAAAGGTCCATATCACAAGTGGCAATATAAAGTGACATTTTTTCGCATTAGGATTTTGTGCATCCAACCATAAAAGCGCATGACAACCTCTGCTTCCCTCTGCGAAGGGCCTATCTTTTACTTTTATCTCCTACATTGCATAAGAGTCATGGTGATCTTCACCCTTCCTTTTTTACATTTTATCCTTTGGCAAGCACAATATGTTGGAAAGATCTTGGTATATATGGCTAATTGGATGTGAGTTTTCATGAACTATTATTGTTGACATTACCCTTGAGGTAAAATGTTGGGAGGCAAAACTATAAGCCCCTATCTTTCTCTGTGTCCGATTAAAACTCCATACCCATAAGTATTGCGTGAGTGTCAGCAATTGTGAAATATTATATGATAGTTGAGTATGTGGACTTGCTGAAAAGCTCTTATACATTGACTCTTTCCTATGTTATGATAAATTGCAATTGCTTCAATGACTGAGATTATAGTTTGTTAGTTTTTAATAAAGTTTATGATTCATACTTGATATTGTGATTGAATTATTAGTCTAGCATAAGAAATCATATGATAAGAATTATATAAATTGTTGTTCTAAGAATGATCATGATGCCCTTATGTTCGTATTTTATTTTTTATCGACACCTTCATCTCTAAACATGTGGACATATTTTCCGATTTCGGCTTTTCACTTGAGGACAAGCGAGGTCTAAGCTTGGGGGAGTTGATACGTCCATTTTGCATCATGCTTTTATATCAATATTTATTGCATTATGGGCTGTTATTACACATTATGTCATAATACTTGTGCCTATTCTCTCTTATTTTACAAGGTTTACATAAAGAGGGAGAATGCCGGCAGCTGGGATTCTGGCTAGAAAAGGAGCAAATATTAGAGACCTATTCTGCACAGCTCCAAAAGTCCTGAAACTTCACGGATGATGTTTTCCAAATATATAAAAAATATTGAGCGCAAGAACTTCACCAGGGGGGCCACACCCTGCCCACGAGGGTGGGGGCGCGCCCTACCCCCCTGGGCGCGCCCCCTACCTCGTGGGCCCCCTGGTGGCCCTCCGGTGACCATCTTCTGCTATATGGACTCTTTCGATGGGAAAATAATCATAAGCCATCTTCCCGGACGAAACTTCGCCGCCACGAGGCGGAACCTTGGCGGAACCAATCTAGGGTTCTGGCGGGGCTGTTCTGCGGGGGAAACTTCCCTCCCGGAGGGGGAAATCATCGCCATCGTCATCATCAACGCTCCTCTCATCGGGAGAGGGCAATCTCCATCAACATCTTCATCAGCACCATCTCATCTCAAAACCCTAGTTTATCTCTTGTCTCCAAGTCCGGGATTGGTGCTAGTAGGTTGCTAGTAGTGTTAATTACTCCTTGTAGTTGATACTAGTTGGTTTAATTGGTGGAAGATTATATGTTCGGATCCTATATGCACATTAATACCCTCTGATTATGAACATGTTTATGCTTTGTGAGTAGTTACTTTTGTTCCTGAGGACATGGGAGAAGTCTTGCTATTAGTAGTCATGTGAATTTGTCTCTCCTCTAGTGGTGTTATGTGAACGTCGACTACATGACACTTCACCATTGTTTGGGCCTAGAGGAAGGCATTGGGAAGTAATAAGTAGATAATGGGTTGCTAGAGTGACAGAAGCTTAAACCCTAGTTTATACGTTGCTTCGTAAGGGGCTGATTTGGATCCATATGTTTCATGCTATGGTTAGGTTTACCTTAATACTTTTGTTGTATTTGCGGATGCTTGCAGTAGAGATTAATCATAAGTGGGATGCTTGTCCAAGTAAGGGCAACACCCAAGCACCGGTCCACCCACATACCAAATTATCAAAGTACCGAACGCGAATCATATGAACGTGATGAAAACTAGCTTGGCGATATTCCCATGTGTCCTCGGGAGCGCTTTACATCATATAAGAGTTTGTCCAGGCTTGTCATTTGCTACAAAAAGGATTGGGCCACCTTGCTGCACCTTATTTACTTTTGTCACTTGTTGCTCATTACAAATTATCTTATCACAAAACTATCTGTTACCACTTGTTTCAGTACTTGCAGAGAATACCTTACTGGAAACCGCTTATCATTTTCTTCTGCTCCTCGTTGGGTTCAACACTCTTACTTATCGAAAGGACTATGATAGATCTCTATACTTGTGGGTCATCAGTAACCACCGATGGATGAGAACTTTGCCTATTGGTCCGCCTCATTCAACGAGTAGGAAAATAGTTCTATTCGTCCCTCGCCCTTGATACCAATGTTGTTGGCAACATAACTGACAGTGTATCATCTGACATGTCTTGCTATCGGCCCCCTTTCTACTTTTAACCCACATGGTGGGCCCATAACCCACAGTTCCACATGATCAAAACCTGACTCTCCTGTACCCCCCTTTTTCTAAGGTTATTCCTCACGGCGGCGTTCTTATGTCGTTCCCCCTTGGGGGCGTCATTCTTGAAGGTGTGCACGGGCTCGAGGGACCAGTGGACCGCATCTTAGGTGGAGCGGTGCTTCATCCTACACATTGATAGCGACGGATCTCGACGGCGTGGCGCAGTGCAGATTCGGCGGCCGATGTGCGAGGATGGACTCGCGCAGGAGGACGACGCTGTCTGGCGTCGTGGTGGCGTCGATGGCAGAGGGACCTGGCACGGTAGATGCAACAGTACAACTCTGAAGATGGATTGGTGGTAGGTGGCTGCGGCGACCTCATACCCGGCAGGCGTCCGGGTTGAAGAGGGCGCCAGACTGGTGGGTGCCCCATACCCGGCAGACGTCCTGGTTGGGACCTCAGGTCATAGATGTTAGGTTTGGCTGCGAGGTCTGTTTGGTATTAGGCCCAGACTATCAGCATCCCTACATCAACTGGATAGGAGTAGCGGCAGATGTTGCCTAGACGGTGGCTTTAGTCTTACTATTGTATGACTTTGTAAGGTCTTATGTGAATAATCAATAAAGTGGCTGCATGCATCGTCCAGATGCAGAGGCCGGGGGTCCTCCTCCATTTCTAAAAAAAAACCTTTCTCCAGTGTCAGAACTTTAATTAATTCAAAAGGGTCGAATTATGATCGCAAAGTGATGATCCATAAACCCCACACGAGGCTCACTCTGTTTTGCTTAAGATATGGGAGGGGGGCAGAAAAGGAGGTTTGGTATTCGCCCCCAACCCCTACACATCTAATCACCGACGCCAAAGTGCGTTTGACTTTACCTAAACACACATGTTATGTTAGCACTAAACACACGCTTAATTCGGTCCCTGAATTAACAATGTCAAACGAAAGAAGCCAGAAGCCATGATACCCAAAAGAAAACTTTGACTCCTACTCGTTCCCACGTCACTCCTTGCACGTCTCCACCACTTCATATGTTCCCTCTCCATCGCACGCACGCCGCCGCACTTCCCTCCACGCTGCACGTCCCGTCCTCCGCCTGCACGCCCCGTCCTCCGCCTGCACGCCAATGGCGCCCTCACCGCCAAGGACCGCATGCATTCACCGCCACCGTCCATTCTTCCGACTTCTAGTCCTCGTGCTCGCAGGAATCCGGCCCGCCTCGTCGCAGTTCATCTTCACGCCGCCGACGGCCGGCGCGACCTTCGCTTGGGCGTCAACCCCGCCCCCGCCCCCGCCGCCAGCTGCCGGGGGACTTGGCAGCGGGACCTTCAACGTTGCCACCTCGATCCTCTTTGTGGGCGTGATCGTGGCCCTCTTCTTGGTCGGCTTCTTCTCCGCGTACCTCCGCCGCTGTGCGGACGCCGCCACGGGCGCGCGCCGAGGTGGGGCCGCCGCGAACGCCAATGCTGCCGTCGCGGCCGCTGCGGCGGCCGCATTCTCGTCCGCGGTTAGCCGTAGCAGGAGGCGTCCCGGGCTCGACGTCGCCGCGATGGAGGCGCTGCCGGTGCTGACGTACGCGAGGGCGAGGGCGGTCAAGGCGGGCCGCGGGGCTCTGGAGTGCGCGGTGTGCCTCGCCGAGTTCGCTGACGACGGGGAGAAGCTCCGTCTCCTCCCCGGGTGCTGCCATGTCTTCCACGCGGCGTGCATCGACGTGTGGCTCGCGGCGCACGTCACCTGCCCAGTGTGCCGAGCCGATTTGGCCGACCCGGCCGTCGCCGCCGCCGGCCACGTCCTAGCGGCTGACCTCGCTGCTCAGGTAGAAACGTCAAACGACACGGTGATCAACGTCGAGACTTCCGGTCCAGCACCAGTTGAAGATTGCGCGTCTGATAAGCAGCAGGCAGAGACGGCGGAGGAGCGCGTGGATCGGTTCACGCTGCGGCTGCCGGAGAGGCTGAGGAGGGAGATCGAGGACGCGAAGCGGCTTCGCAGAGCGATGAGCGCGGTGACCACCGCGGCAGCGGCAAGCACGTCAAGCGGGCGGTGGGTGCCGTCGGCGTTACGGACAATGTCGGCAGCGCGTCCTAGCGGTCGATGGTCGGCGCTGTTCCGCGCGTTGTCGGGACCACACCGAAACGAGCTGGGCGGCAGCAGCCGGAGGGTGGCGCCGGTGCAAACTCACGCCGCCAGCGGTGACGCGGTGGAGGTGGTGGTGGTGCAGGACGACGCCGGGCAAGAGGAGAAGTACTACGCGCACAGCCTCACGTTCGCCGGGTTCGTCATTGACGGTGACGTCGCAGCTGGCGACTGGAACCCGGAGGTCTTCCAGATCTCCTCTGCCGTCCCGGTGGCGGCGACGTCGCAGCGATGAAGCCAAGGAAATACATTTAGTTGATTGTTGTCTTTCTGTAGCATTGAAAGTAGTGGAGATCCAAGTGTTGTTCTGTTGAATGTGACCAGAACTGTACATTTTAGAGTTGTAGTTTGGTCGATTTCGAAGTTGTGATATCCGACTCTCTGTACATAAGTAAATACAGACTTTTTTTGCTAAGAAAATTGTGAATCAGTCTCGCCATCCTAGCTACTTCATGCATCGTCATCACCAAGCTAACGATTACCTGAAATCCTTATAAGCATATAAGATCATCAAGCACAAGAAGTGCACAACGATAGCAGATCCATCTTGGAAATCAGCAGCGGCGCCAATATTCAGCGTTAGAGAAGTTCAGTCTTCCACAAGCCATGAGATGATGGCATGGAAGTGTTGTTTTTGGAGCTAATTTGCAGTTGACTTGCTCTAGTCCATGAATAAATCCATTCCCCCTCATAGCAAGGCGAAAAAGAAGATCTTGCAAACTTGTAACCAAAGCAAGCTTGTTCATACTTTGTGACTGAAATCGTGTGACGGTGGAGACAGAAAACAATGCAGAGAAACATGCTGCATGATACCTGTGTGACTCTGAAATAACTTGTCACAGGCAGATCTTAGTCAACGAAGCCACTTCATAGTTCAGAACTTGTTTGATTTGTTTAGGAATAATGGTGCACACTGGACAGCCACAGCTGTTGCACATCCACATTTCAAGCCTTGACATTCTATATAGCCCTATAAAAAGTTGGATAAATGAATCTAATAGCTGCGGAACCATAAATATCATATGCCAACTTCACAGAAGATCAACATATAATTTAAATGGTTTTAATTGAAGTAACAGCACAGTTTTAACAATTGGTTATGATCTCAACATCTTGACTTTTTACTCCTATCAGTGTATTTTATTACAGAGAGAGAAAACCAAAATGCACTGGCATTTGGAGTATCTTATAACTACACAAGCACCTAGTCGTCAGATTTTCAAGAAAAAATGACAGTCTGTCGACGAAAAGTTAAATTATCCTAGGATTGGCCTGTCAACGATATCAATGGGCCCCGTTAGAACAACTCCAATAGCTCATGTACCCTTAATTTTTTTTTAAAGTTTACTAGTAGTTGAGGCAAAAATAGGCCACCAACACAGCTTCTGTAAACTCTGATTTTCTTTTGGACTTTAATAACTACCAAACGTTCGAATTTTAGCAATAAGCAAGAACGATCCTTACTTCACTCTAATTATATACATGCATGTATTAGAATGACTAATTTTCTTTTTACGCCTCCCTCTAATTACATGGCATATATATACACTAAAAAACGAAAAACTGATGTCATCCTAGATTCTTTTTTTTTCAAACTTCAAAATGTTTTATAGGTCAAACCATCGCTCCAACTGAAAAACCGTCTTCACAAAAAAAAATCGTCTCGACGAGATCTTCGAAACTAGATCCCATGTTGATATGTTCTGATAACTTTTTTTCGGACAAAAGTTACAACATCTGGGTTACGTAAGTTATCACATATGTATATACATAAGTTATCATGTTATTTACACAGAAGTTTCGGGGGTACGTTTTCAACAAATTTTTACCCTTGGGTCAAAAAGTGATTACGATGTTTGTAGTGAGTTATCGGCTTTGTTATGTATATTACCATGTTGAACAAAAGTTATCGGGGTATACTTTTCAACAATTTTCATTCCTTCGGTCAAAAAATTACCGTGATTTTTGTATGAGTTATGAGCTCTCATTTGCGTCTGTTATCATGTTGTTTACACATGAGTTGCTGTGAGGTATTTCTTAACAACATTTTTCCTTGGTAAAAAAATTACCACGTCTGGATTAACTAAGTTATCAACTCTGTTGTATGTATATTACCATGTTATTTACACATAAGTTATCAGGGTATGTTTTCAACAAACTTTTATGCCGGGGTCAAAAGTTATCCGTGATGTTTGTAGTGAGTTACCAACTTATTGTGTGTATAATATCGTGCTATTTGCACACAAAGTATTGAGAAATATGTTTTTCAACAAATCCTCCCCCTCCCGCGGTTCACCTAAGTATCAGGTATGCGGTGCTTCTATTAACATGATATTCACGCAAACGTTATCGAGGTTATATTTTTCAACAACTTTTCCTCAGGGTCTAAGTTATCATGGTGTTTGTACCTAAGTTATGATGTATATGATGCCATATTACCATGATGTTTATACAAAAGTTACCGGGGTACATTTTTGACAACTTTTTCCTTCAGGTCAAAGTTGCCGTGGTGTTTGTGCCTAAGTTATCAGGGTTGCCATGCAGAAATTACCATGTTCTTTACACACAAATTACCGGGGAGATGTTTCAATAATTTTTTCACCCCGAAGTTACCATGACATTATACATAAGTTATCGGGTCCCTGTGCACAAGTTACCATGTCATTTGCACAAAATTTACCGGGGTATGTTTCAACCCAAAAAGTCTCTCATGTGAAATTGCCATGATATTTACAACGAGACTACATGGGCTAGATATAGAACGTGTTGGTATATGGAAGACTACAAAACAACTTGAGAAATCCAAAAAAACACAGGAAGAAAAATGATTTTTTTGGCTCAAATGAAAGTGAAAAAAGGTTAACTGTCATATTTCTACTTATTGGACAACAATCAAGGCATGGTGAGTTCGTTAGTACATTGCTGCTACGTCGTAGGAGTCATGGGTTCAAGTCCTAGGATTTTAGTCCCACTTTAGACAATTACTTTTTCTTTTATCAAGACGTGAAAAATAAATCCTGATCTGGGCGTGGGCTGGGCTGGCGCACGGGGTTGTGCGATCGAACGATCGTTCGGATCTATTAAAAAATACAAACTTTAGAAAGTTACAAATTCCCCAAATAAAAAAGTTATCACTCTACTATTTACAGATGAGTACCGGGGTGTTTTTCAACAATTTCTTTTCTCGGATCAAAAAAATTATCACGCCTAGGCTAAGTAAGTTATCAGCTCTGTTGTGTATATAGTATCATGATATTTATACATAAGTTATCAGAGGATGTTTTTTAAACAACTTCTTTTCTTGGATCAAATAGTTACCACGCTTGTTGTGCGTATATTACCATGCAATTTACACATGAGTTACCATGGGTATTGAGCGAGATATTCAATAACGTTCCAAAAAATCAAAACGTTTGCCAAATAATTTTTTAACACCAAAGGGGTGAATGAACGAGCTAGGTTGCTGGTCTGATGGGTAAAAAGTCTTGTGTGGAAAAACTAGAAACTGAATTAACTTGTTTGCGTGCAAACGTAGCAGAGTTCACAGGTTAAATACCATATTTGCTTTTTCTTCTTTCAAGAATAAGAACATTGGAGACGTGGTTTGCTCTTAGAGTTGGCACCTGAGAGGTGCGAGGTTTGAATCCACCGTGCCACAATAATTTTTGCACTAGCGAGTGACGTGCGCACGCCATGGGCATCGATGCCCCAGAGTCGTTCGGATCTAAGGACAAATGCCGAACGTTCGGAAGTTAACAATTTCATTTTCTTTTTACCCCGCATAATTGTCCCCGGACCGGCTAGAGATCAATCAATTCAAAACGAAATTTGGGTTAATGGACTGACCTAAATTTGTTTCAGTCGATTTGCTCCAAGTGAGAATGGAGGGACAAAGCGTTGTATGGGTCGATCTTGACAGTCCATCCATGCATGATCTGTAGTGTTGCTCAGGTGTGGCTTGGTTCACTTCCATGCGATGCATGCATGCACACAACCGCACAATCTCATGAGCAATATTTAGTTCATTAAGCACCGGTCATTAGCATTTAATTAATCACAAGGAAACCAGCCATCATAGCCAATAGCCATTATCCGAACGGCAACACAATGTTTTTACCCCCACATTAGGACTTGCACTTTGATAAAATCTCGTGTTCCTTTTTATTTGTTCTCTATATCTAGTAGTAACCTAGCGTGACGCACCTGCGACTACCGATCCATGCACTCACTCTAGTACCGATGTTAGGATCCAACAAAAAAACTCTGAAGTTGGCACTGACCGTGGCAATATCATGATATCAGATTGGATCTATATCATCGTTCTCGTCTTCATATTGTCGGATGATGAACCGTCGAGAACAACATCATGTCGCAAGGACAGTGAGAAGAAAATCCCGAGGACTTGGCAGAGAAAGATGTACCCCAATGCTCTTTTGGACGTGTTTCCTGAGGGTGTTGCGGAACACAGTAATTTAAAAAAAATTCCTACGTACACGTAAGATCACGGTGATGCATAGCAACAAAAAGGAAGAGTGTCGTCTACGTATCCTCGTAAACCTTAAGCGGAAGTATTATGAGAACACGGTTGATGTAGCCGTACGTCTTCACGATCCGACACTCTTCGGACCAGTCCATGGGGAAGGGGCGCGACCATCCTTGAGGCCTTTCTCTTCTTTCCCGTATCGCCCATTAAGGACCAATATGAATTCCCGTAACTCTCCGGTACTTCGAAAGATACCCGAATCACTCGGAACCTTTCCGATGTACGAATATAGCCTTCCAATATATCGATCTTTACGTCTCGACCATTTCGAGAATCTTCATCATATCCCCGATCTCATCCGGAACTTCGAACAAACTTCGGTTATCAAATCACATCTTATATTTACTAATTGGAGGCACCATT
Source organism: Triticum urartu (assembly GCF_003073215.2). Taxonomy (NCBI): domain Eukaryota; kingdom Viridiplantae; phylum Streptophyta; class Magnoliopsida; order Poales; family Poaceae; genus Triticum; species Triticum urartu. The sequence continues at coordinate 457,502,960 of NC_053025.1, read as the reverse complement.
AGAGTCACCACGTTAATTGTAGAAAACCATGTAAAAACATCCGTAGGATCTCAAATCTACGATTAGGATCAAATAACAAATCAAAGAGTTTTTACTCAAAAAAAACAGATCAAAGTGTTTTTACTAAAAAAACAGATCAAAGAGTTATACCTTTCCATGTTTAGAAATCAAAGAATTCCAGCCCTTCGTCTTTCCACACGCATGACTCCTCCGTTTTCCATCATGCCGTGTGATTAAAGGAGTCCTCAGCCCATTATTTCTTTTTTAAAAAAAGACTCCTTCTTTTGTCTCTTATACCATCAGTACATCACGTACAATCTAACTATACCGAAAAAGAAGCCTAATGCCGCAAAAAAAAACTGACGTAAAAAACAAACAAACGAGGAAATCCCCATGTAAAATAAAAAAACTCCACCCGTTGCCAAAAATTAAGAAGGAAAGCTTCCGCTAAAAACGCTAACGATAAAATACCAAAACAAATCCAACGATAGAAAGGGAAAAAAAATCCGCATCACGTCAATAAAGAAAAGAAAGACTCACGTCCATTAATAAAACAAGGAAAACTTTCTCCCATTCCCACAAATTAAGAAGGAATTCCTCCGTTGCCAACTACAACAATATAATGGAGAAAATTTCGTTATCCGGCTGATTGCCCCTGAAATAATAATAAGCCTTCATGTCTTTGTCAAGTATTCCCTCGATTAAAATCTGCGTGGAGCCCTCTGTATGGCCGCTGTCTTCTCCTTTGCTTCGATCCTGCTGTCCTACCTATGGCCGGCGGTGGCGATTTTTCTTACTGAGTTTCTCCCACCTGCATGGCCATCATCGTACCACAAAGGAGCCCGAAAGCCAGGTCCTGGAAGAGATGAGGAGCTCCCTTCACAAAGTGTCTCACTGCCGGGGTTTTGCCATTATCATACATACAATTTATTTATTTAGATGCTAGCTCAAAATATCTCCCATGTTCTGTGGATCAGTATATTTTTTTCAAGGGAGATTGAAGCCAAAGTTTGTCAACCACGGATGTGGAGCTGGTCGAGACTGGCGGCTAGATGACACCGGCTGCATGCGGCAAGGTAAGACTTGCATCACGCCAAGACTCAACACTAATTGATATAATCTAGGAGATGAAAACCTAGAAAATTAGATTAAAACTAACTTAGATATTATTTTCATTATTTAATTTTGAGGAAGAGAATTATTTTTGAGGAATCATACAATCAGACTATAGTTTTGATTTCTTGGGCTGGCCATATTGGGCCACATAAATTATGAATTACTTTTCACTGATGGAGTTTTGTTTGTCCAGATAGCATAGGGGCCGGCAGCCAATCAATATAACCAGTGATGGGTACTCCCATCACTTCATGTTCTGATATATACTCCGTACTATTGTATTAATTCTGTCCATTTTATTGAAAAGAAAAGGATATCCATGTGATAAATAAAATTGGATCTATCTTGCACCTCCGTAAGTCTTTTTTCAAATTTAACTCCCGTCCAAATTTTTACTTCTTTGCTTCCTACTCCTAATAAATCATCCAAACAAGGGAGCATGCAGTTCTGCAGGGGAAGGCCAATCATCTATGCTAATTAATTGTGAGGATTGGAAGTCGATGAGCACTTCTTGCGTGACAAAGATAAAATGCATTGGATGCATATAGGCTGGACGAGCTCCCCATGTACACTGCCGGGCCGTGGTTGCATCCGATGTCGCCGGATGCAAGGTAGTGGTGTCGTGCAAGTTTGGTCTATATACTAAATCAGCTCGGCGGTGATTATTATTATACACACACACAATACTATTCTCTCGAAAATAAACTACTTTGCCTGACATGCATGCATACTAGCGATTGATGAAATACGTGTGGATTCACATGTTTCTTCGCATGTGCAGATTGCTAATGCTTATTATTTGCGCACATAGTATGTCTATGCATGGTTGTATTTTGGCCTGATAAGCCAAAATATATAGCTATCAAAGTATCTTTAATACACATAAACTTCTACAGTAATTTTGATGTACCGTGCAACCCAAAGATCTCATATAAACAAATGATTATGTATGTGATATAGATATGTGTAGTAGAGATAGAAAGTACTGTAAATGTTCAAGCAAATTAATCATAAAACAAATTCTTAGAAGAATTTTTTGGTAAAAAAAAGATCTTGAAATCTGAATTATCTATCACACAGTTCCCAGCCAATCATAAAACATTTTGTTTAAGAATTTATTGGTTAATACAAGAACATAAAATACAAATAACATATGGTCCTTAAAATAATTAGAAAATACAGAAATCATTAATACTACTCCAAATGATCGTTTTTAGACCGTATGTAAGATTTGTCTGAATTCATAGATCGCATCTTTGACCATATTTATATGAAAGATATAAACATCTACAATACTAAAGTTATACAACCCAAAAATTAAAATAATTGCGCATCTAATGATATTGATCTTGAATTATGAATGTTGATATTTTTTTCAATAAAGTTGGTCAAACTTTATGAAGTTTACTTCTGACAAATCTTATATGCGGAGTAAAAAGGACCGTATGAGAATTTAATATTACAAGTGCTAGCCCGTGCATCTGCACGGGTTGATGACTAGTAACTCATAATACAAATTATCATAGAAAGTTAAGCGTACGGACCCTACGGGTTCGAGAACTATGTAGACATGACCGAGACTAATCTCCGGTCAATAACCAATAGCGGAACCTGGATGCTCATATTGGTTTCTACATATTCTACGAAGATCTTTATCGGTCAAACCGCATAACAACATACGTTGTTCCCTTTGTCATCGGTATGTTACTTGCCCGAGATTCGATCGTCGGTATCATCATACCTAGTTCAATCTCGTCATCGGCAAGTCTCTTTACTCGTTCCGTAATGCAACATCCCACAACTAACTCATTAGTCACATTGCTTGCAAGGCTTATAGTGATGTGCATTACCGAGAGGGCCCACAGATACCTCTCCGACAATCGGAGTGAAAAATCCTAATCTCGATCTATGCCAACTCAACAAACACCATCGGAGACACCCGTAGAGCATCTTTATAATCACCCAGTTACGTTGTGACGTTTCATAGCACACAAGGTGTTCCTCCAGTATTCGGAAGTTGCATAATCTCATAGTCAGGGAAACATGTATAAGTCATGATGAAAGCAATAGCAATAAAACTTAACGATCATTTATGCTAAGCTAACGGATGGGTCTTGTCCATCACATCATTCTATAATGATGTGATCCCATTCATCAAATGACAACACATGTCTATGGTTAGGAAACTTAACCATCTTTGATTAACGAGCTAGTCAAGTAGAGGCATACTAGGGACACTCTGTTTTGTCTATGTATTCACACATGTACTAAGTTTCCGGTTAATACAATTCTAGCATGAATAATAAACATTTATCATGATATAAGGAAATATAAATAACAACTTTATTATTGCCTCTAGGGCATATTTCCTTAGTCTCCCACTTGCACTAGAGTCAATAATCTAGTTCACATCGTCATGTGATTTAACATCAATAGTTCACATCTTTATGTGATTAGTTCACATCTCCATGTGACTAATACCCAAAGGGTTTACTAGAGTCAATAATCTAGTTCACATCGCTATATGATTACCACCCAAAGAGTGATCATGTTTTGCTTGTGAGAGAAATTTAGTCAACGGGTCTGCCACATTCAGAGCCGTATGTATTTTGCAAATTTTCTATGTCTACAATGCTTTGCACGGAGCTACTCTAGCTAATTGCTCCTACTTTCAATATGTATCTAGATCGAGACTTAGAGTCATCTAGATCGGTGTTAAAGCTTGCATTGACGTAACTCTTTATGACGAACTCTTTGCCACCTCCATAACCGAGAAACATTTCCTTATTCCACTAAGGATATTTTTGACCGCTGTCCAGTGATCCACTCCTGGATCACTATTGTACCCTCTTGCCAAACTCATGGTGAGGTACACAATGGGCCTGGTATACAACACAACATACTTTATAGAAACCTATGACTGAGGCATAGGGAATGACTTTTCATTCTCTTTCTATTTTCTGTCGTGGTCGGATTTTGAGTCTTTACTCAACTTCATACCTTGCAACACAGGCAAGAACTCCTTCTTTGACTGTTCCATTTTTGAACTACTTCAAAATCTTGTCAAGGTATGTACTCATTGAAAATATATCAAGCATCTTGATCTATCTCTATAGATCTTGATGCTCAATATGTAAGTAGCTTCACTGAGGTCTTTCTTTGAAAAACTCCTTTCAAACATTCCTTTATGCTTTCCAGAAAATTCTACATTATTTCCGATCGACAATATGTCATTCACATATACTTATTAGAAATGCTGTAGTGCTTGAGGGAGTCCTGGACTAAAGGGTCCTCGGGCGTCCGGCCTGTTATCCATGGGCCGGACTGATGGGCTGTGAAGACATGAAGGCCGAAAGTCTGCACCGTGTCCGGATTAGACTCTACTTGGCATGGAAGGCAAGCTTGGCGACCAAAGATTCCTTCTTATGTAACCGACTCCATGTAAACCCTAGATCCCCTCGGTGTGTATATAAACCGAAGGGGATAGTCCACAAAGGACAACACATATATTCTCATTACCATACCCATATAGGCTACACTTCTAGGGTTTAGCCATTACGATCTCGTGGTAGATCAACTCTTGTAATACTCATATTCATCAAGATCAATCAAGCAGGAAGTAGGGTATTACCTCCATAGAGAGGGCCCGAACCTGGGTAAACATCGTGTTCCCTGTCTCCTGTTACCATCGATCCTAGACGCACAGTTCGGGACCCCCTACCCGAGATCCGCCGGTTTTGACACCGACATTGGTGCTTTCATTGAGAGTTCCACTGTGCTGTCGACAAAAGGTTCGATGGCCCCTTCAATCATCAATAACGACGATATCCAAAGAGGAACCTTCCTCCCCGGACAGATCTTCATATTCGGCAGCTTCGTACTGCGGGCCAACTCGCTTGGCCATCTGGAGCAGATTGACAGCTACGCACTGGCCATCAGGTCAGATTCGGGAGCTTGAATTACGTTGCGGACATCCGTGGAGACTTGATATTCGACGAACCCAAGACCGCGGCAACCGCTCCCCATCGCCCCGATGAACATGGCTTAAACCTGTCATCAGGCCGCATCCAGGAGATAGCTCCCGTAGCAGCCCCAGTCTCAAAGCCGGAGCAGTTCAAGTCGTCCGAAGATGGGAAGCTCAACCCCATCACGGGGACTACCGATTCCGTGGCGCTGGAGCCACACACAGATTCCACTTCGTACGGTATCTGCATCAACGGAACCCCGGACTCGCCTCTGATGTCGAGCTCCGAACCCTACGAGCCCGCGTACATCGAACTCGATCGGTTATCGATCTTCAAGTTCAGCGCCGCAGATGTCTTCCAACGCTCTCCCATGGGTGACATACTAAACTTGCTAAAAAACCTATCCCTGGCAAACGACCCGTCTCTGAACTATGTTCGGTTCGAACTTACGGTGGACGATGAAGAATTTCGCTTCCCACCCGCCACCCACTTCATAGCCACTGTTGAAGATGTAACCAACACGCCCGATCCCCGCTCCGAAGACATCGACGGTGTGGACGACGATGAGGGGCAAGGCCAGAGCTTACTACCCGCTAGACACGGGGTAAGCACTTCCTGGTATGACGTGTGTATGATAGACACACCTTACGGCGTTCTCGACGATGAGAAGGAGGATCCGGTCGAGGATAAACCGCCTGGTACACAGCCCGGACACTGGCGCTCTAGGCCTCATCGCCCAAGAGAAAACACTGCCAGCACCAGAGAAGACGATACTCCGGACAACGAAGACCCTGTTGTGGTAGAACCTGAGCAGGAGGAACAGGAAGGAGGGCAAGACAACCCTGATGAACAGGCCACATGTGGGGACTCAGAGGGCAGAAACTATCTCCCCCTCTCCGAGGAGGAGGAGATCCTCGGCAACGAGGATTTTATCTTGCCAAAGGAACCTCTCGAGCAGGAGCGCTTTAAACACCGACTTATAGCCACTACAAGGAGCTTAAGAAAGAAGCAGCTGCAGCTTCAAGCAAGCCAAGACTTGCTCAATGATAGATGAACCGAGGTCTTGGTCACCGAAGAACACGGCCTTAGCAGCCCAGACAAAAGCCACCCCAATGGTAGGTAGCTCCCTCAATATGATGGCAGGGCGATGGAGCCCAAACCACCATCGAAAAATGCGGCGGGCCGACCACAGTTCGGTCCAGACAAAGCAGCAGCCCAAGCAGAGCACCATACCAACCCATCCGGTCGTCATACAAAACAGCTCGGGGGAACACTTGCCTATTCGGACACTACAGAGCTGACCACGCCTGGTCCGAGCACCGTAAATGGAGCCCGCCGGAGGTGCTTCATAGTGTGGCCCAACATAGAGGAGCCGCACACCCTCTCTGCTTCACTGATGAAGTAATGGAACACGAATTTCCAGACAGGTTTAAACCCATTAACATCGAATCATACGATGGGACAACAGACCCCGCGGTATGGATCGAGGATTACCTCCTCCATATTCACATGGCCCGCGGAGACGATATCCATGCCATTAAAAACCTACCCCTCAAGCTTAAAGGGCCAGCTCGGTACTGGCTAAACAGTTTGCGAGAAAATTCTATTGGCAACTGGGAAGATTTGGAAGACGCCTTTTGAGACAACTTCCAGGGAACATATGTCCGGCCATTATGTGCCGGTGACTTAAGTCACATTGTCTAGGAGCCCGGCGAGTCAGCTAGGGAGCTCTGGACCAGGTTCTTAGTCAAAAAGAACCAAATTGTCGACTGTCCGGACACAGAAGCCCTCGCGGCCTTCAAACATAGCGTCCGGGATGAATGGCTCGCACGTCACCTCGGCCAGGAAGGACCCAAATCCATGACATCCCTTACCGCTCTAATGAACCACTTCTGCGCGGGAGAAGACAACTGGCTTGCTCGTAAAAGCAACGACGCCAACGGCGTGGGCACTTCCAAAATCCGAGATGGCAACGGCAAGCCACGATGAACCAAACACAATGGTCGCATTAATATATGCGACACAGTGGTGAACGCCCGATTTCACAATCCGAAGCCCGGTCAATGGAAGAAGCCACTAAAGGCAAACCAGCATGGACCATCCATGCTTGACAGGATATTGGACCGACCTTGTCAGATTCACGGTCACCCTGATAGGCCAGCTAATCATACCAACCGTAACCGTTGGGTCTTCAAGCAGGCAGGCAAGCTTAACGCTGATCACAAGGGGAGGAGGCCACTGGGTGAAAAAGACAACGGATCGGCTCACCAGCAGAATACCAGGGGCCAGAAACAGTTCCCCTCCGATGTTCGACCACTCCCGGAACACAAATAGCAGTTCGGCTTCCGCCACCCACCTACTGTACTGGCGAAATTTGCGCCATGCGCACATCACTACGCACTCAAGATACCATGGGCATCGGCGGAAGCACAATACGGACAACCCTACAAGCATCCCCGTAACATTTTATATGTTTTTTCTATACATCCTTAAAGAACAGGTGACCAACTGGACAACATCTACAACGGACTCTATCGGAGTTCGGATCCATACACTCACCTAAGGGGTTACTTTCGTTAAGGACCCCCTTCCCCGAGGATGGGTGACGCAGACGTGCGACAGGAGGTCCAAAAGTAAAAATTACTTTTTGTAGACCACACTCTTTATTCCGAGCCTGTACTATGCCCTTTTTCCTCTGATCCCGACCACGAGCATGTCAAATAGCCGGGTCTGTGGTTTCTCCTTTACACACACACACACACATAAATTTATCATTGGCACATCGCTCCGTTCTCAGTAAGCCTCACCCGAACCGATCTCTCATACTCTTTCAACAATAAAGTACGACCTCAATGGCTGCTTTGCAGATGCACCTCGGCACACCCTGCCAGGGGCTCGGCATGGGAACGAATGGGTTGCCAGTAAAAGTTTGAACAACTCTAAAGCGTACTTCGGCGTCGCAAGTTTGGCCTTATATGCATCAGCTCCGAATCATTGTCTTGGGTCAATAGTTGGGTTGCCTGGCTCCTATGCTTGCTACCCTACGTTCCGCTCTATCGGCTACGGTAGTAAAGGGAGAACTACTGCGATTGTGCCCTGGCCTCAACCGGATGAGCACCTTAGTAGAGAAAGCCGAAAACTGACTGTCATGATGCGGCGAGAGCTGGTCAACCACTTGATGACTTATTGGAATCTTTAGCGATTCTTCGTGTAACACGAGGGATCTTTTTCAGATCATATATTCAAGGCACCATACGCGGCATACACACCAGGGGCTATGTCGTAGCCCCACCATAAAACTCCTATGGCTAAGTGAAAGTGTTAACGCCTTATAGTCCGATTGCCTGGTTCGCCGCATTATCACCTCCTTCATGGACTAAGATGTTGGTTAAAGAGTGATTAAATGCTTTTCCAAACACCCCCGTACTTCCTACGAGGGGGCTGAAGTCGACGACTGGAAAACTTTCAGATTATATTAAAACAGCCGCACAGGAGGAATTCAAGCTTTTCGAGCAAAACATAAATAGATTAACTATAAAATTGTCTTTCACAATCATTATACACCTCACTCGAACATTATGTTTTTTGAGCATTGACCCTCAATCAAACGGGCGGCCTCCAGGACGTCTTCAAAATAATGCTCTGGTTTCGGACGGTCCTCGCCTTTGGGCGGACCCTTCGTCGCGACATCGACGGCCTTCGTCTTCCCCCAGAATGTCTTGACTCGGGCAAGGGCCATCCGTGCACCTTCAATGCATGCCGATCGCTTCGCAGCATCGATTCGCGGCACCGCATCGACAAGCTTCTGCACCAAACCGAAATAGCTATTCGGCGTAGGCTCAGTTGGCCACAGCCGAATTATAACATCCTTCATAGTAGCGCCAGATATCCTATGAAGTTCGGCCCATTGGGACATCTGTTCATTGAGCAGCGGCGGGCGCTTTGACGCGCCAAACTGTGACCAAAAAAGCTTCTCCGTTGCATATCCAGCTCGTGCTTGGTAATACTGCGCCGCATCGGAAGAACTCTTCGGCAAGTCCTAAGACTCGTCCGGAGAACTCCACACTTGGTTAAGCTGAGCATAGTCCAGGTCACCGAACTTAGTCTGCAGCAGAAAAGTCTTTCCAGCCACTATCTCCTTCGCCTGCCGAACCTCCTCACGGAGTGCTCTGCACTCTGATTGCGCTTCTCTCGCCTCCTGACAGGCCTTGTCTAGTTCAGCCGTTAAAGCTTGATTCTCCTTCTCAAGAAATTCGCAGCGGCCAGAAGCATTCTCCAAAGCAAGTGTCATCGTGGATATCTTCTCCTCGCCCTGGCATCGCACAGCTTGTTCAGCCTTCAGTTCAGCTGATACCCTTTCAGCAGCAGTATCACTAAACCGGGCCCGCTCCTTGGCCCAGATTAGCTCTGCCCGAAGAGCCTCCACGGCGGCAACACCATCTGCATTTCATGCACATTTCATATAAAGCTCTTTCCCGCGTCAAGCACACTGGTATAAAGAATGCTCGAAGTACATACCTTGCGAGTCATTAAGATGCCTATTGATCAATGCAACGTCATCCTCTGCAATATCCAGCTTTCGCTGCAGTTCGGCCACTTCCGTATTCCGAACGGCCACAGGAGGGGAAGCAGCCTGTATTTCAAATTAACCCAAGGTTAATGCCTGAGAATATCTCTTTGATCCTCCGATCGCTTCCTTCGGAAGACAATCCGAGTCTCAAGGGCTACTGCATATACAACAGGTGCATTCTGTCAATAAAATTCAATTGACAAAGCTACATCACAAACCTCAAAACCTCTTAGAAGGCTCGTGAAGGCCTCGTTCAATCCACTCTTCGTGAATAGAACCCTTTTGACCACCGTAGCCATCAAGGTACAGTGCTCTTCTGAAATGGATGCTCGTTGTAGCAAGTCCGTCAGCATTTCCGGCGCTCCTGGGTCTTCGGAAACTGCCGTCGGAGTAAGGCATTCCTGTGAAGGAACCCGCTTACTTGCCTCCAGAATCGTCTCCGGCTGTAAACCAGACGGTTCGGGGACGCCAGTCTTGATCCCGGAACCCCGAGTGACAAAGGCACCACCTTCAGGTAACACCTTCTTTGCTTCCTGTACTACTTGGTGTTCAGGAGGAGCCCTTCGGGACGATACCTCGGTATCACCCCCCCTATTGGGCGACATGGCCGGAGAAGGCGTGTCACTCTCCATCATCTCCGGAAGAAGATCTCCCGAGGAGGAGGACGATTGAGAAGCACCAGGCGTTAACCTGCGTGGACGAACATATATCGGATGATTACTTCACTAATAGGAAAATAATGAGGTGCGTTTAAAGTACCACGGCCTCGCTTACGGTCTGCCTCGAGGTTCGTCCTCGTCATCAAACTCTACGGCAGCCTCGCTCGCCCGGCCCAAGCCGCTCGACGACGGTGTTTTTCCTCTCTTGGAAGGCTTCCCCTCCTGATCTTCGGAGGCAACCCTCTTCTTGCCCTGGAGGACTCCCTCTGCACTCTTGCCCTTGGGCAAAAGGATTTTGGTTTTCCCGAATGCAGCCACCTGGTAAGGTATTGGAATCAACATTCTCGTTAGTAGGTCGGTCGCTGGGCCTTCGGGAAGAGGCGCCGGACACCAGATTAACACCGCTTTCTTTATCCAGTCCTGTACAAGGACAGATTGTTCAATATATTATTAAGATATGCCTGAATGAAAGGTGCTTGGATATCGAGTACTTACCGAGGTGTCCGGATGATTGCAGTCAAGGCCAACGTCTTCGGCGGTGTCCGGCCATTGCTCTCGTTCCCCGGAATATAATTTCCACATTCCTTCATGTGTAGTGCCTAAGAAGTGCTATAGAGTCCGCCGCCCTTCTGGGTTAAACTCCCACATACGAAGAGGCCGCCGCCGACATGGCAGTATCCGGCGGACTAGCATTACTTTAACGACGTTCACAAGATTGATGCCCTTCTCGGTAAGGCTTTGGATGTGACTTTGCAGAGTCTGCACTTCATCGACGGATCCCCTGTCCAATCCCTTACTGAACCATGAAGCGAGCTGAGTTGGAGGGCTGGGTCGGAACGCCACTTGGGGCCCCACGGCTCGTTGATATAAAACCACCCCTGCTGCCATAGGTTAGAAGATTTGGCGAAAGATCCTTCGGGCCAAATCACGCCGGCCAGCTTGCCTATTATGACGCTGCCGCACTCTGCCTGCTCCTCCTCTGCCACCCGCGGCCTCACATCAAAGGTCTTGAGCCACAAACCAAAGTGCGTATGAGTCTAGAGTAAGACCTCACACGTGACGATAAATGTCGAGATGAGGAGAATAGAGTCTGGGGCCAGATCGTGAAAATCTAGCCGATAGTAGAACATGAGCCCCCGGACGAAGGGGTTAAGCGTGAACCCTAGCCCGTGAAGGAAGTGGGATACAAATACTACCCTCTTGCTAGATCTGGGGGTCGGTATGACTTGCCCTTGTGCCGGAAGCCGATGAAAGATTTCCGGGGTCAGATACCTCGCTACGCGGAGCTTCACAATATCCTCCTCTATGACGGAAGAAGCCACCCACCGGCCCTGACGGTTGGATCCGGACATGATTAAGGCTGGTGGCGATTGGAACCCGAGGGTTGGAACTTGGGGTGGCTGGGGTTGAGGAAGGAGCAAGCGCAAGGGAAGAAGACGAGACTGGGTCTCTATATAAAGGCCCCGAATACTGGGCGTCTCCCCCTGGGTCTCTAAATTTACCTATCACCAAGGAGTTGTACCCAGGGGACGGTTGGGTTACCCATGCCAGCATTGATGAAAATCCCGTAAATAAGGGAACACAATCTCTTCCTTGACAAGACGTGCCAATAAAACCGCGCCCCGAGACGTGGGGTGGCTCGCTAGCCGACGGTTGGAAATAGCAAACCGGGTAGGCGTGATACGATGTCATGAATAGTTACCAACAAGTTGGGCTCGTGGGGCATTGTATTCTCCGCAAATATATATATGCAGGTTCGGATATACTTACTTCATTTGAAGACTACTCTAGAGTCCGGAAGGAGGGAACCCGCCTTGCAATGCCGAAGACAAAATCTGCGCGCCGGACTCCTCGTCATTGAAGCCAGGTTCAGGGGCTACTGAGGGAGTCCTGGACTAAGGGGTCCTCGGGCGTCCGGCCTATTATCCATGGGCCGGACTGATGGGCTGTGAAGACATGAAGGCCGAAAGACTGCACCGTGGCCGGATTGGACTCTACTTGGCGTGGAAGGCAAGCTTGGCGACCGAAGATTCCTTCTTATGTAACCGACTCCATGTAAACCCTAGATCTCCTCGGTGTCTATATGAACCGAAGGGGATAGTCTGGAAAGGACAACACATATATTCTCATTACCATACCCATATAGGCTAGACTTCCAGGGTTTAGCCATTACGATCTCATGGTAGATCAACTCTTGTAATACTCATATTCATCAAGATCAATCAAGCAGGAAGTAGGGTATTACCTCCATAGAGAGGGCCCGAACCTGGGTAAACATCGTGTCCCCCGTCTCCTGTTACCATCGATCCTAGACGCATAATTTGGGACCCCCTACCCGAGATCCGCCGGTTTTGACACCGACAGTGCTCCCACTCACTTTCTTGTAAATACATGCTTCACCGCAAGTCTGTATAAAACCATATGCTTTGATCACTTTATCAAAGCATATATTCCAACTCCGAGATGCTTGCACCAGTCCATAGATGGATCGCTGGAGCTTGCTCACTTTGTTAGCAACTTTAGGATCGAAAAAACCTTCTGGTTGCATCATATACAACTCTTCTTTAAGAAATCCATTAAGGAATGTAGTTTTGACATCCATTTGCCAGATTTCATAAAATGCGGCTACTGCTAACATGATTCGGACAAACTTTTAAGCATCGATACGAGTGAGAAAATCTCATCGTAGTCAACACCTTGAACTTGTCGAAAACATTTTTTTGACAATTCGAGCTTTGTAGATAGTAACACTACTATCAGCGTCCGTCTTCCTCTTGAAGATCCATTTATTATCAATGACTCACCGATCATCGGGCAAGTCAATCAAAGTCCATACTTTGTTCTCATACATGGTTCCCATCTCAGATTTCATGGCCTTAAGCCATTTTGCGGAATCTAGGCTCATCATCGCTTCCTCATAGTTCGTAGGTTCGTCATGGTCTAGTAACATGACTTCCAGAGTAGGATTACCATACCACTCTAGTGCGGACCATACTCTGATTGACCTACTAGGTTCGGTAGTAACTTGATCTGAAGTTTCATGATCATCATCATTAGCTTCCTCACTAATTGGTGTAGGAATCACTGGAACTAATTTCTGTGATGAACTATTTTCCAATTTGGGAGAAGGTACAATTACCTCATCAAGTTCTACTTTCCTACCACTCACTTTTTTCGAGAGACTCCTTCTCTAGAAAGGATCCATTCTTAGCAACAAAATATCTTGCCTTCGGATTTGTGATAGAAGGTGTACCCAACAGTTTCTTTCGGGTATCCTATGAATACACACTACTCCAATTTGGGTTAGAGTTTATCAGTTTGAAACTTTTTCACATAAGCACCACAACCCCAAACTTTAAGAAATGACAGCTTTGCTTTCTTGCCAAGCCATAGTTCATATGGTGTCATCTCAACGGATTTATATGGTACCCTATTTAACGTGAATGCAACCATCTCTAATGCATAACCCCAAAACGATAATGGTAAATCGGTAAGAGACATCATAGATCGCACCATATCCAATAAAGTACGATTACAACGTTCAGACACACCATTATGCCGTGGTGTTCCAGGTGGCGTGAGTTGCGAAACTATTCCACATTGTTTCAAATGAAGACCAAACTCATAACTCAAATATTCTCCTCCACGATCAAATCGCAGAAACTTAATTTTCTTGTTACGATGATTTTCCACTTCACTCTGGAATTCTTTGAACTTTTCAAATGTTTCATACTTATGTTTCATCAAGTAGATATACCCATATCTGCTCAAATCATCTGTGAAGGTCAGAAAATAACGATACCCGCCGCGAGCCTCAACACTCATCGGATTGCATACATCAGTATGCATTATTTCCAATAAGTCAGTTGCTTGCTCCATTGTTCCAGGGAACGGAGTTTTAGTCATCTTGCCCACGAGGCATGGTTCACAAGCATCAAATGATTCATAATCAAGTAATTACAAAAGTCCATCAACATGGAGTTTTTTCATGCGCTTTACACCAATATGACCTAAACGGCAGTGCCACATATAAGTTGCACTATCATTATTAACTTTGCATATTTTGGCTTCAATATTGTGAATATGTGTATCACTACGATCGAGACTCAATAAACCATTCATCTTGGGTGTATGACCTCAGAAGGTTTTATTCATGTAAATAGAGCAACAATTATTCTTTGACTTAAATGAATAACCATATTGCAATAAACATGATCCAATCATATTTATGCTCAACGCAAACACCAAATAACATTTATTTTAGGTTCAACACTAATCCCGAAGGTAAAGGGAGTATGTGATGATGATCATATCAACCTTGGAACCACTTCCAACACACATCGTCACTTCACCCTTAACTAGTCTATTCATTCTGCAACTCCCGTTTCGAGTTACTAATCTTAGCAACTGAACTAGTATCAAATACTGAGGGGTTGCTATAAACACTAGTAAAGTACACATCAATAACATGTATATCAAATATACTTTTGTTCACTTTGCCATCCTTCTTATCCGCCAAGTATCTAGGGCAGTTCCACTTCCAGTGACCATTTCCTTTGCAGTAGAAGCACTCAGTTGCAGGCTTGGGTCTAGCTTTGGGATTCTTCATGGGAGCAGCAACTTGCTTGCTATTCTTCTTTGAAGTTCCTCTTTCTTTACCTTTGCCCTTCTTCTTGAAACTAATGGTCTTGTCAACCATCAACACTTGATGCTTTTCTTGATTTCAGCATCATGAAAAGCTTGGGAATCGTTTCTGTTATCCCTTGCATATTATAGTTCATCACGAAGTTCTAGTAACTTGGTGCTAGTGACTAGAGAACTCTGTCAATCACTATCTTATCTGGAAGATTAACTCCCACTTGATTCAAGTGATTGTAGTACTCGGACATTCTGAGCACATGCTCACTGGTTGAGCTATTCTCCTCCATCTTGTAGGCAAAACACTTTGTCAGAGGTCTCATACCTCTCGACTCAGGCATGAGTCTGAAATACAAATTTCAGCTCTTGGAACATCTTATATGCTCTGTGGCATTTCAAAACGTTTTTGAAGTCCTGGTTTTAAGCCGTAAAGCATGGTGCACTAAACTATCAAGTAGTAATCATACCGAGCTTTCCAATCTGTATCTGCTCCTGCAATAGGTCCGTCACCTAGCGGTGCATCAAGGACATAATTCTTCTGTGCAGCATTGAGGATAATCCTTAGATCACGGAGCTAGTCCGCATCATTTCTATTGACATCTTTCAACTTATTTTTCTCTAGGAACATATCAAAAAATAAACGGGGAGCTACATTGCAAGCTATTGATCTACAACATAGATATGCAAATACTATCAAGACTAAGTTCATGATAAATTAAAGTTCAATTAACCAAATTACTTAAGAACTCCCACTTAGTTAGACATCTCTCTAATCATCTAAGTGATCACGTGATCCATATCAACTAAACCATGTCCGATCATCACGTGGGATGGAGTAGTTTTCAATGGTGAACATCACTATGTTGATCATATCTACTATATGATTCATGCTCGACCTTTCGGTCTCCAGTGTTCCGAGGCCATATATGCATATGCTAGGCTCGTCAAGTTTACCCCGAGTATTCCGCGTGTGCAAAACTGGCTTGCACCCGTTGTATGTGAACGTAGAGCTTATCACACCCGAGCATCACATGGTGTCTCGGCACGATGAACTGTCGCAACGGTGCATACTCAGGGAGAACACTTATACCTTGAAATTTAGTGAGAGATCATCTTATAGTGCTACCGCTGAACTAAGAAAAATAAGATGCATAAAGGATAAACATCACATGCAATCAAAATATGTGACATGATATGGCCATGATCATCTTGTGCCTTTGATCTGCATCTCCAAAGTACCGTCATGATCTCTATCGTCACCGGCATGACACCATGATCTCCATCACCTTGATCTCTATCAACGTGTCATCACATGGTCGTCTCGCCAATGATTGCTCTTGCAACTATTGCTATCGCATAGCGATAAACTAAAGCAATTATTTGGTGCTTGCATCTTATGCAATAAAGAGACAACCATAAGGCTTCTACCAGTTGCCGATAACTTCAACAAAAACATGATCATCTCCAACAACAACTTATATCTCATCACGTCTTGACCATATCACATCACAACAAGTCTTGCAAAAACAAGTTAGACGCCCTCTACTTTGTTGTTGCAAGTTTTACGTGGCTGCTACGGGCTGAGCAAGAACCGCTCTTACCTACGCATCAAAAACCACAACGCGGTATAGTGATTGCTTTTTGATCTTCAGAAAGAACCCTGTTCATTAAATCTGATTCAACTAAAGCTAGAGAAACAGACACCCACTAGCCACCTGTGAGCGAAGCACGTCGATAGAACTAGTCGCGCATAAGCGTACGCGTAATGTCGGTTTAGGCCGCTTCATCCAATAATGCCGCTGAATCAAGAATCAACTAGTGACGGCAATCAATATGTATATACCCACGCCCACAACTCCTTTGTGTTCTACTCGTGCATATAACATCTATGCATAAACCTGGCTCTGATACCACTGTTGGGGAATGCCGTAATTTCAAAAAAAAAAATCCTACGCACACGCAAGATCATGGTGATGCATAGCAACGAGAGGGGAGAGTGTCGTCCACGTACCCTCATAGACCGTAAGCGGAAGAATTATGAGAACGCGGTTGATGTAGCCGTACGTCTTCACGGTCCGACCGATCCAAGTACCGAACGTACGACACCTCCGAGTTCAGCACACGTTCAGCTCGATGGCGTCCCACGAACTCCGATCCAGCAGAGTTTCGATGGATAGTTCCGTCAGCATGATGGCGTGATGACGGTGATGATGATGCTACCGACGCAGGGCTTCGCCTAAGCACCGCCACGATATGACCGAGGTGGATTATGGTGGAGGGGGTACCGCACACGGCTAAGAGATCAATGATCAACTTGTGTGTCTATGGGGTCCCCCCTGGCCACGTATATAAAGGATGGAGGGGGGAGGAGGCCGGCCCTCATAGGGCGCGCCCAAAGTGTGGAGTCCTACTAGGACTCCCAAGTCCTAGTAGGATTCCACCTCCCACATGGAATAGGAAAAAGGGAAGGGAGAAGGAGAAGGAAGGAAGGGGGCGCCCCCTTTCCCTGGTCCAATTTGGACCAGTCCATGGGGAAGGGGCGCGGCCACCCTTGAGGCCTTTCTCTCCTTTCCCGTATGGCCCATTAAGGCCCAATACGAATTCCCGTAACTCTCTGCTACTCCGAAAAATACCCGAATCACTCGGAACCTTTCCGATGTCCGAATATAGCCTTCCAATATATCGATATTTACGTCTCGACCATTTCGAGACTCCTCGTCATGTCCCCGATCTCATCCGGGACTTCGAACAAACTTCAGTCATCAAATCACATAACTCATAATACAAATTGGCATAGAATGTTAAGCATGCGGACCCTACGGGTTCGAGAACTATGTAGACATGAACGAGACTCATCTCCGGTCAATAATCAATAGCGGAACCTGGATGCTCATATTGGTTCCTACATATTCTACGAAGATCTTTATCGGTCAAACCGCATAACAACATACGTTGTTCCCTTTGTCATCGGTATGTTACTTGCCCGAGATTCGATCGTCGGTATCATCATACCTAGTTCAATCTCGTCAGCGGCAAGTCTCTTTACTCGTTCCGTAATGAAACATTCCACAACTAACTCATTAGTCACATTTCTTGCAAGGCTTATAGTGATGTGCATTATCAAGAGGGCCCATAGATACCTCTCCGACAATCGGAGTGACAAATCCTAATCTCGATCTATGACAACTCAAAAAACACCATCAGAGACACCTATAGAGCATATTTATAATCACCCAGTTACGTTGTGACGTTTGATAGCACACAAGGTGTTCCTCTGGTATTCGGGAGTTGCATAATCTCATAGTCATAGGAACATGTATAAGTCATGATGAAAGCAATGGGAATAGAACTTAACGATCATTTATGCTAAGCTAACAGATGGGTCTTGTCCATCACATCATTCTCTAATGATGTGATCCCGTTCATCAAATGACAACACATGTCTATGGTTAGGAAACTTAACCATCTTTGATTAACGAGCTAGTCAAGTAGAGGAATACTAGGGACACTCTGTTTTGTCTATGTATTCACACATGTACTAAGTTTCCAGTTAATACAATTCTAGCATGAATAATAAACATTTATCATGATATAAGGATATATAAATAACAACTTTATTATTGCCTCTAGGGAATATTTCCTTCAGAGGGTGTACCGGACTAAGGGGTCCCTGGGCTGCCAGTCTATCTCACATGGGACGGACAGGTGGGCCAATCTTGATCCATCATTGGAAGGCCGAGCTATAGGCGACTCCGTGTTCTGGAAGGAACCCTTCGAAGCCTTGGCATATCCTCCAAGTTAAGATGATGGAGTCGGTGTGTTTAACCGACCATGTGTAACCTTAGGAACCCCTGGTGTCTATATAAACCAGGGGTTTAGTCCGTAGAGGCGAGAACCATCATCCTACTCATCTAGGGTTTAGTTCATCCGATCTCATGGTAGATCAACTCGGTAATCATTATACAAACTCGGCAATACAATCAAGTAGGACATAGGGTTTTACCTCCTCGAGAGGGCCCGGACCTGGGTAAATAATGTCTCTGTGTTCCTTGTTACCCATCGATCCAAGATCTACAGCTCGGGACCCCCTACCCGAGATCCGCCGGTTTTGACACGGACATTGGTGC
This sequence comes from Triticum urartu, assembly GCF_003073215.2. NCBI lineage: Eukaryota > Viridiplantae > Streptophyta > Magnoliopsida > Poales > Poaceae > Triticum > Triticum urartu. Next base: position 457,483,885 of record NC_053025.1, on the reverse strand, counting down.
TTTCATTGAGAGTTCTGTGGGATCGTCGAAGGATCAATGGCTCACTTAGTCATCAGTGAGGGCATCTGCACCGGGGACGTCGGCATGCCCAGCCAGCTCTTTGCGTTCGGCGGAATCGTTCTACACGCCAACTCGACCGGTCACCTTGACCAGATCAACAGCTTCACCCTTGACCAGGAAATCAGGTTCGGCAACCTAGAGTACGTCATCGAAGCCCGGGGTGATCTGATCTTTACTGGGTTCTCAGCCTTACCTAAGGAACCTGGAAATCCTGAAGCTTCAACTTCGGACCTTCTTCTTGACCCCATCTTAGGGTCGGCCCTTATCTTAGATCTGGCTTTGAGCCTGGATCCGACTTCAGCGTTCGAGAACCAGGGGTCAGCCTTGGCCGAACGCGCCCCTGTGCTGGCATACCGGAGGTTGACTCCGAAAGACGCCAAAAGACGAATCCGGCCGACCTCTCGCTGTTAAACGAGACGTTAGATCGGATATAGACAATGAACATTATAGGTGGCCCTATCCTTGGTCTATGATCGGATCGGACTTGAGGCAGGCCATGGGGAATTTTACATCTCATCCACCACCCACTTAGTAGCCACTATCGAAGATTTAACCGATATGCTGGACTACGCCTCTGAGGAGGCCGAGGACATGGACAAGGATGTCGACGTCATGACCTATACGGTAACCTCCCCAACCACTCCCAGCACGGGAAAGTGGACTGCCACTTCCACCTATGACGTCTACATGGTCGACACCCCCAAGGAGGACGACGATGATCCCGCCAGGGAGTGATCCAAACACCGACGCCAATGAAAGTGATCCATAGGACGTGGAAAGGGCAGGGAAGACAACTTGAACACAGACAAAAACAACACTGGAGATGAGGCCGCTCCGGACAACATGGAGGTGCTTGGTGACAATGCACCCCCGAACAACACTTAGCCGCTCCTGAAGGTCACGATGACCATGGTGATCCCAAGGACCACGACGACCCTGAGGACCCCAGCGATTCCGGGGACAGCAACTACCTCCCTCTTTCCGAAGATGAGGAGAGCCTTGGAGCCGAGGATTTCATCATCCTTGAAGACTCGCTGGATCAGGAATGGTTCAAGCGGCAACTTATAGCCACCGTCCGAAGCCTAAAGAGGAAGCAGAAGCAGTTAAAAGCTGAACAAGATACCCTCAATGACAGATGGACGGAGGTCCTAGCAGCCGAAGAGGGCTTCAGCAATGAGCGACATGACAAAACAAAAGCTATCCATGGCGACATCTGCTCCCGCAATTCGACGATGAGGCCCTTGAGCCCACACACCCCATACACACTCAGGCACACCAACCTGACCGCCCCCTTGAGGACAGGACAGGATGGCTGGAGAAGCCAAAAATCCACCTGCACCCCCTCGCCGGAGGGGCAAGGAGCTAATGCAGCCAGATGATCCATATGACCTGTGGCACGACCTAACCGCCAGAGCAGGCCAAACAAGATCTATCTATGGATGTAGAGGGCACACTCCCGCTGGACTGGACGATTACCAAGCTTGGCGCGAAAGAAATGATAGAGCCCGAGAGCAGCACCGTGCTAAGATGACAAACGATCTCCGGCACGATGTGGCTCGGGTCAGGGGCGCCCATGGCACACCCAATGTGTTTCATAGACGAGGTGATGCAGCACTAGTTCCCCGAAGGGTTTAAACCCGCAAACATCGAACAATACGATGGGACAACAGACCCGGCCGTGTGGATCAAAGACTTCCTCCTCCACATTCATATGGCCCAAGGAGATGACCTCCACGCCACTAAATAATTACCACTGAATCTTAAAGGACCGGCTAGGCACTGGTTGAATAGCCTCCTCGAAAACTCCATTGGGAGCTTGCAAGAGCTCGAGGATGCCTTCCGAGCTAACTTTCAAGGCACCTATGTTTGGCCCCCGGATGCCGACGACTTGAGCCACGTCATTCAATAGCCCGAAGAGTCAGCTCGGCAAATTTTGGAATCGGTTCTTGACCAAGAAGAACCAGATCGTCGACTGTCTGTATGCTGAGGTAATAGCCGCTTTCAGGCACAACATTCGGGATGAATGGCTCACTCGCCAGGTCGACCAAGATAAGTCGAAAACAATGTCATCCCTCACCTCTCTCATGACCCGCTTTTGCGCGGGTAAGGACAGTTGGTTAGCTCGTAGAAGCAACCATCCGTATGAACCCGACACCTCCGAAGTCCGGCACGGGAACAGGAAACCGTGGCACTCAAGTACAAGCGCCGGCACAACGGCGGTGAAGCCGATGATACGGAAGTAAATGCCAGATTCAGCAACTCAAAATTAGGACCATGGAAGAAGCCCTCTAAAGGGAACCAGGACGACTCGACCGCGTTGGACAAGATCCTGGATAGACCCTGCCAGGTCCACGGCACCTCAGACAAGCCCGCCAACCACACCAACTGTAAGTGTTGGGTGATTAAACAGGTCGGCAAGCTTACAACCGAGGAGCAAGGCAAGGGTCCCTGCAGCGAGGATGACGACGAACCTCGGGGGCAGAACAATGGAGGCCAGAAGTAGTTCCCTCCCGAGGTAAAAATCGTGAACATGATCTATGTCACACATATACCCAAGAAGGAGCAGAAGTGTGCACTTTGGGATGTCTATGACGTAGAGCCGGTGGCCCCGAAATACAACCCATGGTCGGCTTGCCTGACCACCTTCGACCGAAGAGACCATCCGACCAGTATCTGCCATGGAGGAACGATGGCTCTGGTACTCGACCCCATCATGTACGGATACCACTTCACCAGAGTCCTTATGGACGGACGTAGCAACCTCAATTTGATTTACTCGAATACAGTGAGGAAGATGGGAATCGATCCATTAAGGATCAAGCCTAGCAACACTACCTTTAAAGGGGTAATCCCAGGCATCAAGGCACGCTGCTCAGGTACCGTCACCTTGCAAGTAGTTTTCAGCTCGCCCAACAACTTCCGCAACGAAGACTTGATCTTCCACATCATCCCTTTCCGCAACGGCTATCACACTCCTTGCCCGTCCAGCGTTCGCTCGCGTTAACATCATCCCCCACTACGCATATCTGAAGATCAAAATGCTCGAACCTAAGGGTGTAATTACCGTTAACGGTAACACCGAGCGCTCGCTCTGAACCGAGGAGCACACAAGGGCTCTGGCAGCCGAAGTCCAGGGAAGCAAAGGGGCATCGAAAACCCAGTCTCACCCCAAGACGCTAGACACACACAAACGAGCCCGAGCTACAGCACCGCTTCCGGAGCCTTCCCATGCTCACCCTAAATAGGGATGTGTTCCCCACAGCATGGCCCCTCCAGCCGCGAAATACGTTCCTCGGGTGCACAATTTCGCGCTAAAAATTCCATGGGCAGCTTGATACGTCCATTTTGCATCATGTTTTCCTACTGCTATTTATATTGTTTTTATGTATAATAATGCTTTCTGGAGTAATTCTAATGCATTTTCTCTCATAATATGCAAGGTTCACACAAAGAGGGAGAATACTGGCAGCTGGAATTCTAGACCTGAAAAAGCTATGCCAGGCTACCTATTTTGCACAACTCCAAATGAGCTGAAATTTAGCAGAGAACTTTTGTGGAATATATAAGAATTATTGGAGCAAATAAGTACCAGACGGGGCCCACTAGGTGGGCACAACCAAGCCCAGGCACGCCCTGGTGGGTTGTGCCCTCCTCGGCCCACCTCCGGTGCCCCTCTTCTGGTATATAAGTCATTTTGACCTAGAAAAAGTAAGGAGAGGTCTTTCGGGACGAAGCGCCGCCATCTCAAGACGGGACTTGGGCAGGAGCACTTTTGCCCTCCGGCGGAGCGATTCCGTCGGGGGAACTTCCCTCCTGGAGGGGGAAATCATCGTCATCATCATCACCAACAAATCTCCCATCTTGGGGAAGGCAATCTTCATCAACGTGTTCAACAACACCATATCCTCTCAAACCCTAGTTCATCTCTTGTGTTCAATCTTTGTACCGGAACTATAGATTGCTGCTTGTGGGTGACTAGTAGTGTTGATTACATCTTGTAGTAGATTACTATATGGTTTATTCGGTGGAAGATTATATGTTCAGATCCATTATGCCATTTAATACCCCTTTGATCTTGAGCATGATTATCATTTGTGAGTAGTTACTTTTGTTCTTGAGGTCACGGGAGAAATCTTGTTGCAAGTAATCATGTGAAATTGATATGTGTTCGATATTTTGATGGTATGTATGTTGTGATTCCCTTAGTGGTGTCATGTGAACATCGACTACATGGCACGTCACCATATTTAGGCCTAAGGGAATGCATTGTGGAGTAGTTATTGGATGATGGGTTGCGAGAGTGACAGAAGCTTAAACCCTAGTTTATGCGCTATCCCGTAAGGGACTGATTTAGATCCAAAAGTTTAATGCTATGGTTAGATTTATTCTTAATACTTTTCTCGTAGTTGCGGATGCTTGCAAGGGGGTTAATCATAGGTAGGAGGCTTGTTCAAGTAAGAACAACACCTAAGCACCGGTCCACCCACATATCAAATTATCAAAGTAGCGAACACAAATCAAACCAACATGATGAAAGTGACTAGATGAGATTCCCGTGTACCCTCAAGAACGCTTTGCTTACCATAAGAGACCGTTTTGCCTATCCTTTGCCTCAAAAGGATTAGGCTACCTTGCTGAAATTTGGTTACCATTACCGTTATTTGCTCATTAAAAATTATCTTGCTATTAATCTACTTGTAACTTATAATTTCAGTGCTTGCAAAGAATACCTTGCTGAAAACTACTTGTCATTTCCTTCTGCTCCTCGTTGGGTTTGACACTCTTACTTATTGAAAGGACTACAATTGATCCCCTATACTTGTGGGTCAGCAAGGCTCTTTTCTGGCGCTGTTGCCGGGGAGTGAAGCGCTCTTGGTAAATGGAAATCGGTAAGGAAAAAATATTACTACATGCTAAAATTTATTGTCACTTATTACTATGGAGAACAATCCTTTGAGGGGTTTGTTCGGGGTATCTTCACCCCAACCGGAACCACAATTAGTTACCCCTCGACTTACCGCACCTACTGAAAATATTGGTTATGAAATCCTTCGGGTATGATAGAACAACTGCTAGATAATCCTTATGTAGGAGACGGAACCGAACATCCTGATATGCACTTGTTATATGTGGATGAAATTTGTGGATTATTTAAGCTTACAGGTTTACCCAGAGTTGAAGCTAAGAAGAATGTTTTCCCTTTATCTTTGAAGGGAAAAGCATTGGCATGGTATAGGCTATGCAATGATATTGGATCTTGGAATTGGAATTTCACCAAAAAATTATCCTATGCATCTTGTTCATCGTGATCGGAATTATATATATAATTTTTGGCCATGTGAAGGAGAAAGTATAGATCTATCTTGGGGGAGGCTTAAGTCAATGTTATATTCATGCCCCAATCATGAGCTCTCAAGAGAAATTATTATTCGGAATTTTTATGCTTGGATTTCTCATGATGACCGATCCATGCTTGATACTTCTTGTACTGGTTCCTTTATGAAGAAGACTATTGACTTCTGTTGGATCTTTTAGAAAGAATTAAATGCAACTCTGAAGATTGGGAACTCGAGAAGGTAAAGAGTCAGATATTAAGCTTAAGTATGATTGTGTTAAATCTTTTATGAATACTGATGCTTTTCAAAAGTTTAGCACTAAATATGGACTTGACTCTGAGATAATAGCCTCCTTTTGTGAATCATTTGCTACTCATGTTGATCTCCCTAAGGAGAAGTGGTTTAAATATCACCCACCTATTAAAGAAGAAATTAAAGAACCGGTAATAGCTAAATATGAAACTATTATTTATAATGTTGATCCAGTTATTCCTACTGCTTATATTGGAAAACCACCTTTCCCTGTTAGGATAAAGGAACATGCTAAAGTTTCAACTGTGGTTAACAAAAGTTATATTAGAACTTCCAAACATGCTAAACAAATCAAAGTAGAACCTAGTGTTTCTATGATTAAAGATATCCTGGTTGAAAACATAGATGGGCATGTTATTTAGTTTTGTGATGAAGCTGCTAGAATTGCCAAACCCGATGAAAAGGATAAACATAGACCTGTTGTTGGCATGCATGTTGTGATCATAGTTTATGCGACATAGGTGCTAGCGTGAGTGCTTTTCCTTACCTTATATCAAGAAATTATGAATGATATAGTACCCGCTGACATAGAAGATATAGATGTTACTATTAAACTTGCTAATAGAGACACCATTACACCACTTGGGATTGTTAGAGATGTTGAAGTCTTGTGTGGGAAAATAAAATATCCTACTGATTTTCTAGTTCTTGGTTCCCCACAAGATGACTTTTGTCCCATTATCTTTTGTAGACCTTTCTTGAACATCGTTAATGCTAAAATAGATTATGAGAAACAAACTATCGGTGTTAGTTTTGGTGATGAGTCGCATGAGTTTAATTTTTCCAAGTTTAGTAGAAAACATCATAAGAAAGAATTGTCTAGTAAGGATGAAATAATTGGTCTTGCTTATATTGTTGTGCCTCCTACTGATCCACTAGAACAATATTTGCTAAACCATGAAAATAATATGCAGTTGCATGAAAGAAATGAAATAGATAAAAATTTCTTTGAACAACATCCTCTGCTTAAACACAATTTGCCTATTGAAACTCTAGGAGGTCCTCCTCCACCTAAAGGTGATCCTGTGTTTGAATTAAAACAATTACCAGACACTTTGAAATATGCTTATCTTGATGAGAAAAAGATGTATCATGTTATTATTAGTGATAACCTTTCAGAACATGAAGAAGAAAGATTATTGAAGGTTCTGAAGAAGCACCGAGCTGCTATTGGATATACTCTTGATGATTTAAAGGGCATTAGTCCCACTCTCTGTCAGCATAAATTTAATATGGAACCTGATGCTAGACCCGTTGTTGATCACCAACGACGTTGAAATCCTAAAATGAAAGAAGTGGTAAGAACCGAAATATTGAAGCTTCTGGAAGCAGGTATAATCTATCCTATAGCTGATAGTAGATGGGTAAGTCTTGTTTATTGTTTCCCTAATAAAGGAGGTATTACTGTTGTTCCTAATGATAAAAATGAACTCATTCCACAAAATTAAATAAAGCAACTAGAAAAGATCATTACCCTCTACTTTTTATTGATCAAATGCTAGAAAGACTATCAAAGCACACACATTTTTGTTACCTTGATGGATATTCTGGTTTTTCTCAAATACCTGTCTCACAACCTGATCAAGAGAAAACCACCTTTACTTGCCCTTTTGGAACTTATGCTTATAGATGTATGCCTTTTGGTTTATGCAATGCACCCACTACCTTTCAAAGACGTATGACTGCCATATTCTCTGATTTTTGTGAAAAGATTGTTGAGGTTCTCATGGATGATTTTTCCGTTTATGGAACTTCTTTTGATGATTGCTTAAGCAACCTTGATCGAGTTTTGCAGAGATGCGAGCAAACTAATCTTGTCTTGAATTGGGAGAAGTGCCACTTTATGGTTAATGAAGGTATTGTCTTGGGACATAAAATTTCTGAACGAGGTATTGAGGTGGATAAAGCTAAAGTTGACGCAATTGAGAAAATGCCATGTCCTAAAGATATCAAAGGTATTCGTAGTTTCCTCGGTCATGCTGGTTTCCATAGGAGATTTATTAAAGACTTCTCTAAAATTTCTAGGCCTCTTACATATCTTTTACAAAAGGATGTTCCATTTGTTTTTGATGATGATTGTGTAGAAGTCTTTGAAACACTTAAGAAAGCCTTTCTACACCTATTGGTCAACCACCTGATTGGAACTTGCCTTTTGAAATTACGTGTGATGCTAGTGATTACGCTATTGGTGATGTTCTAGGACAAAGAGTTGATAAGAAATTAAATGTTATCCATTATTCTAGTAAAACTCTGGACAGTGCCCAACGAAATTATGCTACTACTGAGAAAGAATTTTTAGAAGTGGTGTTTGCTTGTGATAAATTTATATCTTACATTGTTGATTCTAAAGTGATTGTTCACATCGATCATGCTGCTATAAAATATCTTATGGAAAAGAAAGATGCTAAACCTAGACTTATTAGGTGGGTTCTTTTGCTACAAGAATTTGACTTACATATCACTGATAGAAAAGGAGCTGAGAACCCCATGGCTGATAACTTGTCTAGGTTAGAGAATATTCTTGATGACCCACAACCTATTAACGATAGTTTTCCCGATGAACAATTAGCTGCAATAAATGTTTCTCCTAACACACCTTGGTTTGTTGACTATGCTAATTACATTGTTGCTAAATACATACCACCTAGTTTCACTTACCAACAAACAAACAAATTCTTCTATGATTTAAGACATTACTTTTGGGATGACCTACATCTTTATAAAGTAGTAGATGGTATTATTAGATGGTGCGTACCTAAGCATGAATAGGGACAAATACTACGAAAATGTCACTCCGGAGCTTATGGAGGGCATCATGCGGGAGATAGAACTGCTCACAAGGTATTGCAATCTTGTTTTTATTGGCCTACTCTCTTAAGCATGCCCGTAAGTTTGTTTTATCTTGTGATGAATGTCAAAGAATTGGAAATATTGGTAAGCGTCTAGAAATTCCTATGAATTATTCACTTGTTGTTGAACCATTTGATGTTTGGGGATTTGATTACATGGGACCTTTTCCTTCCTCTAATGGGTATACTCATATTTTGGTTGTTGTCGATTATGTCACTAAGTGGGTAGAAGCTATTCCAACTAGTAGTGCTGATCACAACACCTCGATTAAAATGCTTAAGGAAGCCATTTTCCCAAGGTTAGGAGTCCCTAGATATTTGATGACTGATGGTGGTTCACATTTTATTCATGGTGCTTTCCGTAAAATGCTTGCTAAATCTGATGTTAACCATAGAATTGCATCACCCTATCACCCTCAGTCTAGTGGTCAAGATGACCTTAGCAATACAGAAATAAAGTTGATATTACAAAAAAACTGTCAATAGGCCCCGAAAGAATTGGTCTAAGAAATTAGATGATGCACTTTGGGCCTATAGAATAGCATATAAAAATCCTATGGGTATGTCTCCTTATAAAATGGTTTATGGGAAGGCTTGTCATTTACCTCTTTAGTTAGAACATAAAGCTTATTGGGCAATTAAAGAACTCAACTATGATTTCAAACTTGCCGATGAAAAGAGGTTATTTGATATTAGCTCACTAGATGAATGGAGAACCCACGCTTATGAAAATGCCAAGTTATTTAAAGAAAAGTTAAAAGATGGCACGATAAAAGAATCCAAAAGCGTGAGTCCAAAGTTGGAGAATATGTTCTTTTGTACAACTCTCGTTTCATATTATTTGCAGGAAAACTCCTCTCCAAATGGGAAGGACCCTATGTTATCGAGGAGGTTTATCGATCTGGAGCCATCAAAATAAATAATGCCGATGGTACTAACCCGAAGGTTGTCAATGGGCAAAGAATAAAACATTATATCGTAGGTACGCCCATTAATTTTGGAAGCAATATTATCCAAACTATGACACCGGAAGAACACATAAAGGAAACCTTCCGAAACACTCCAAAATCATGAAAAATAGGAGGTACGTGATACGGTAAGTAAACGGACTCTGGAAAATCTGAAAAAATATTTTCTGTTAGTTTTGGAATATAACAAAAATTCAGAAAATAAGAAACTACCCGGAAGGCAAGCCTAGTTGGCACAAGACACCAGGGCGTGCCCAGGTGGGTTGTGCCCACCTTGGTTACCTTCAGTACTCCGTTTTTCTTATGTTTGCTTGTTTCCCAAGATAAAAAATCTTTATATACCCCCCCGAACCTATTGACCACCGTATCGCGAAGAAATCTCCTGTTTTATTTTCTCGTTGTTTTCCTGACAGATCTGAAAATATGTCATCCCAAGACTCGGAGGGTGAGAGCTATGTTGCTGATTATATCGCAAACCCCAAGGTTTATGGGTATGTGGAGCACTATAGCTGTACCTCGGAGGAAGAAGAAGACTATGATCCTAAAGGGGAGGAGGAGACAAGCTCATACGAAGTTGAAGTTCCATTGCCTCAATCTAGGGACATGCACATGGAATTCAAGAAGTCAAGTCTCCCCAACAAAGAAAAGAAACCTAAGGTCCAGTTTATCCCCTTTCGTCTCTTGCAGGAAAACAAGCAAGAATTATGCAAAAGGATAGTAGAGCTCGAGCAGGAGATCGGTGACTTAAAGGAGGAAAATTCCATCCTTAAGCGTAAGCTAAGGAAGAAAGACAAATCTACTTCTTCATCACCAAAGGAAAATTGAGTATCGTGTATGGGCACTCCCCTTGGCTTGTGCCAAGCTTGGGGGAGGTGCCCCAGTATCATATCACCTCCATTATCTTTTACCTTTACTTATCTTAGTTCAATCCATAGTTATCTTTTGCTTTAGATGGATAAAAGTTTAGTTCGATCCTTTCTTTTCGAGTGTTTGCGTAGTGATCTATCCTTGTAATCGTGTGCGAGATATATAATGAAGCTTTGTTTGAGTTTTGTTTTCTTTACTTTCATGTTCAATAGAAATAAAGGAAATAAATAAAAAGATCATATGCTAATCTTATGGTGAGTAATGACATCACATAAGGAAGAGTATAGGTAGAAAATTTTATTGGACATTTACAAACATAGCATTGGTCAATGATGCAATTCGTGAAAGAATTAATAAGGGAAGAGAAGATTCACATAAAAATACACTATCTTGGACATCTTTTGTGATTGTGAGACCCCATCAAAATATTATATGCCAAAATTGTTGACGTTGGACAAGGAAGACAATGTAATGATTTATGTTTGTTCATATTCGCATAGAAGTTATATTGTCATAGATCCTTCAACATGTAGTGCTTGCCCCCCATCTTTGCTAGCCAAAAATTCCACACTAAGTAGAGATACTACTTGTGCACAAAATCTTATTTTGAGAGTCCACTATACCTACCTATGGATTGAGTAAGATCCTTCAAGTAAGTTGTCATCGGTGCAATAAGGCAATAAAATTGCTTCTAAAAGTGTTGGATCATTTAGTGTAAGAGAAAATTGAGCGTTGTACGGACTTGTGATGGCAAAGAATAAAAGCGACATACTGCATAATAAAGGTTGCTATCATAAGGGGCAATATAACGTGACGTTCTTTTGCACTAAGAGATTTAGTGTACAAACAAAAAGCGCATGCAACCTCTGCTTCCCTCTGCGAAGGGCCTATCTTTTACTTTTATGTATTTACTTTTATGCAAGAGTCAGTTTTTCTCTCTATTCCTTTTTATTTTCTGTTTGGCAAGCATCATGTGGTGAGGAAAGATCTAGGCACATATATCCAGTTGGATATGGGTAGCATGACTTATTATTGCTGACATCACCCTTGAGGTGAATATGTTGGGTGGCAAAAACTATAAGCCCCTGTCTTTCTATGTGTCTGGTTGAAACTTTTTGCTCATGTGTATGAGGTGAGTGTTAGCAATCATAGAAGACTATATGATGGTTGAGTATGTGGACTTGCCAAAAAGGCTCTGATACATGACCCTTCCTGAAAAGATGATGGATTGTAGTTGCAAAGTTGACTGAGAACATAGTTTGTTGGTTTCCAATAGAGTTTATGCTTTATACTTCGATGTTGTGATGAATTGTTACTTATTCATGAGAAGTTTATGATAAAAGTTATGTGATAAAGTTTTATGTCAAAGTTTGTTGCTGTAATATACATGATGCTTCTATGTCTGTATTTTGTTTTCCTCGGCACCTCTCTCTAAGCATGTGGACATGTTTTTCGATTTCGGTTTTCGCTTGAGGACAAGCAAGGTCTAAGCTTGGGGGAGTTGATACGTCCATTTTGCATCATGTTTTTCTACTATTATTTATATTGTTTTTATGTATAATAATGCCTTTTGGAGTAATTCTAATGCCTTTTCTCTCATAATATGCAAGGTTCACACAAAGAGGGAGAATACCGGCAGCTGGAATTCTGGACCTGAAAAAGCTACGTCAGGCTACCTATTTTGCACAACTCCAAATGAGCTGAAACTTCATAGAGAATTTTTATGGAATATATAAGAATTATTGGAGCAAATAAGTACCATAGGGGGCCCACCAGGTGGGGACAACCCACCTGGGCGCGCTAGGGAGCCCAGGCGTGCCCTGGTGGGTTGTGCCCTCCTCGGCCCACCTCTGGTGCCCCTCTTTTGGTATATAAGTCATTTTGACCTAGAAAAAGTAAGGAGAGGACTTTCACGACGAAGCGCCGCCGTCTCGAGAAGGGACTTGGGCAGGAGCACTTTTGCCCTCCGGCGGAGCGATTCCGCCGGGGGAACTTCCTTCCTGGAGGGGGAAATCATCATCATCATCATCATCAACAAATATCCCATCTTGGGGAAGGCAATCTTCATCAACGTGTTCAACAGCACCATGTCCTCTCAAACCCTAGTTCATCTCTTGTGTTCAATCTTTGTACCAGAACTATAGATTGCTGCTTGTGGATGACTAGTAGTGTTGATTACATCTTGTAATAGATTACTATATGGTTTATTCGGTGGAAGATTATATGTTCAGATCCATTATGCCATTTAATACCCCTTTGATCTTGAGCATGATTATCATTTGTGAGTAGTTACTTTTGTTCTTGTGGCCACGGGAGAAATCTTGTTGCAAGTAATCATGTGAAATTGATATGTGTTCGATATTTTGATGGTATGTATGTTGTGATTCCCTTAGTGGTGTCATGTGAACGTCGACTACATGGCACTTCACCATATTTGGGCCTAAGTGAATGCACTGTGGAGTAGTTATTAGATGATGGGTTGCGAGAGTGACAGAAGCTTAAACCCTAGTTTATGCACTATTTCGTAAGGGACTGATTTGGATCCAAAAGGTTAATGCTATGGTTAGATTTATTCTTAATACTTTTCTCGTAGTTGCGGATGCTTGCGAGGGGGTTAATCATAAGTAGGAGGCTTGTTCAAGTAAGAACAACACCTAAGCACCGGTCCACCCACATATCAAATTATCAAAGTAGCGAACACAAATCAAACCAACATGATGAAAGTGACTAGATGAGATTCCCGTGTACCCTCAAGAACGCTTTACTTATCACAAGAGACCATTTTGGCCCGTCCTTTGCCTCAAAAGGATTAGGCTACCTTGCTGCACTTTTGTTATCGTTACCATTATTTGCTCATTACAAATTATCTTGCTATCAATCTACTCATTACTTATAATTTCAGTGCTTGCAAAGAATACCTTGCTAAAAACTACTTGTCATTTCCTTTTTCTCCTTGTTGGGTTCAACACTCTTACTTATCGAAAGGACTACGATTGATCTCCTATACTTTTGGGTCATCACATATGTGGGGGCAAACGGTCCAAGGGTCAAGTACTCGGCTTGACCGAGCCATGGCCAAATATGTCTTCAGATCATTAACATGTACTGTTTTAGACCTAACTAGCGTAAAGCTGATATCCCGCGGTGACTTTTGAAGACCCTCTTTCAATAGCCCGCCCGCCACTATCTCTCATGTATACGGAACCATCTCAAAGAGAAAAGGCGTAGATGTGCAACAGGGCACAATAGGGACGTCAAACTACTCATGAAGGCCCTGTGTAAATCTTTCCTCTATCAACTATATTTTAAAAGTATCTGTAATAGTTGCTTCGGCAGTTCGGATTGTACGGTTGGACGTTACGAATTCATTAGAAATAAAGACCATTTTTACGGTCCCATTGCAGTCGTTTATGTTGCATATTCCTTTCCGCTTTTTCAGGCTGAAACAAACTCGTTTGATACATGTTTTCTTCAGATGTGATCGGCTAATAGACCAGGGGCTCAACTATAAATCTTGCCCCAAGCATCATTTTGACACTATCTTTATCTCATGTGCTCGGCGTCTTGGATATTGCATTATATGAATCGGATCTGAATTATGTCTTTGGTCAATAGTTGGGTTGCCCAGCTCCTGTGTTTTCCCTCCTATGTTTCACATTGTTCGGCTAGGAGGGTAAAGTTAGAATCACTGCAATTGTAGTTCTAGCTCACCTGGTTAAGTACCTCAGTGGAGAACGTCGAAAACTAACTGTCATAATAAGCAAGAACTGGTCGGCGATCCAATGGCAAGTGTCAAACTAAAAATCTATGGAGGTTATCCCATGTCAGATGAAGGGTTGTCTGTCACAGAAACCAAGTGATAATGGTATCAACCTGGGAACACCCAAATATCACATAAACACTGGGGGCTAGTTACTAGCTCCCGCAGTCAAGCTCCTATGGCTAAGTGAAAGCACTAAAGCCACATAGTCCGATTGCCTCGTTTCCCTTACACACTACCGCCTCCGGGCACCGAGACGTCGGCAAAGGGTTAAAGTGTTGAGGAACAAACACCCTTTGCAGTATCTGCAAGGCGGGAAGCTGACGACTGGCAACTTTCAGTTAAAACGGCTGCACAATAGTCAAAATAAAAGGCATTTCACGCAAGGAAAATAGTTGCGTTATAAAGCACAAAATTTTAAACTTCCTCGGGTAAACGATGATACGTCTCCAACGTATCTATAATTTATGATTATTCCATGCTACTATATTATACATCTTGGATGTTTTATATGCATTATTATGCTATTTTATATCATCTTTTGGGACTAACCTATTAACCTAGTGCCCAATGCCAGTTGCTAATTTTTCCTTGTTTTTGTCTTCTATAGAAAATCAATACTGTCGTGGATATGGGACACGGGTATCCTCATGGAGGTAGGCCACGGCCCATCATGGGAGGTGGCCCAGCAGGCCGACTTAAATAATTTGAATAAGACCTGGATTGCTATCCGTCTTGTAATAGAAAAGAGACTAATCCTAATACTACTAGGACTCTACATATAAGCCGGCCCCTTCAACATATATAAGGAGGGGCAGGGCTCCTCCAAGGGGGACAAGATTCACAAGTTCCACAAGTTGGACAAATTAGGTTTAGACAATAGCTCTCGAGATAGAGCACTCTTGTAACCGTGATCATCATCATCAATATCAATGAAGCAGGATGTAGGCTTTTACCTCCACTGTGAGGGGCCGAACCTAGGTAAAACATCGTGTCTCTCGTCCCGCTCAACCCCTCTCAAGCTACCACATAGATGCGTTGGCCTCGCGACTAAGTCCTGACACTAAGGACATCTGCCGTGACAATTCCATGACAAATATCGAATAGAGTCCAAACAGAATGAAACTTTTTGACGACTTTTCTTGGGCCAGAAGACATCTAGGAAGCTTCGGGAGGAGGCCAGAAGGTCCACGGGTGAGCCACTGATAACCCACAAGTATAGGGGATCGCAATAGTTTTCGATAAGTAAGAGTGTCGAACCCAACGAGGAGCTAAAGGCAGAACAAATATTCCCTCAAGTTCTATCAACCACCGATACAACTCTACGCACACTTGACGTTCGCTTTACCTAGAACAAGTATGAAACTAGAAGTATATTGTAGGTGTTGTTGGATAGGATTGCAAGGTAATAAAGAGCATGTAAATAAAAAGTAGGGGCTGTTTAGGTAAAGACACAACTAAGTTAGTTTTAGTAAAGAGCTTTTTGTTACGAGAAAGTTATTTGTCCCTAGGCAATCGATAACTAGACCGGTAATCATTATTGCAATTTTATTTGAGGGAGAGGCATAAGCTAACATACTTTCTATACTTGGATCATATGCACTTATGATTGGAACTCTAGCAAGTATCCGCAACTACTAAAGATCATTAAGGTAAAACCCAACCATAACATTAAAGTATCAAGTCCTCTTTATCCCATACGCAAGCAACCTACTTACTCGGGTCTGTGCTTCTGTCACTGATGCCACCCGCCATAAGCAAATCATGAACATATTGCAAACCCTACAGCGGGAATCCCTCACGCTTGCGCGACACGGAGAGCACCATAGGACAGCACCAATAATAAAACATGCAACTCAAACCAATCTTGATCATCAAATAGCCCATAGGACAAAACGGATCTACTCAAACATCATAGGATAGCCATACATCATTGGGAAATAATATATAGCATTGAACACCATGTTTAAGTAGAGATTACAGTGGGTAAGAGAGAGGTTGCACCGCTGCATAGAGGGGGGAAGAGTTGGTGATGATGGCGGTGAAGTTGTTGGTGAAGATTGCGGTGATGATGATGGGCACGACAGCGTTCTGGCGCCACCGGAAGAGAAGGGGAGAGGGGGCCCCTTCGTCTTATTCTTCCTTGACCTCCTCCCTAGATGGGAGAAGGGTTTCCCCTCTGGTCCTTGGCCTCCATGGCGTGGGAGGGGCGAGAGCCCCTCCGAGATTGAATCTGTCTCTCTGTCTCTCTCTGTTTCTGCGTTCCGAGATTATGCCCTTTCACCGTTTATTATATTCCCGGAGATCCGTAACTCCGATTGGGCTGAAATTTTAACATGATCTCTATCTATTTATTAGCTTTCTTGTGGAGAAAGAAGGGCATCAACCGCCTTACGGGGTGGCCACGAGGGTTAGGGGCACGCCCCCTGCCTCGTGGCTCCCTCGGGCATCGTCTCGCGTGGATTTTTCTTCCAAAAAATCACATATATTCCAAAAAAAATCTCCATCAGTTTTTCTTCCGTTTGGACTCTATTTGATATGGATATTCTGCGAAACAAAAAACATGCAACAAACAGGAACTGGCACTGGGCACTGGATCAATATGTTAGTCCCAAAAATAGTATAAACAGTTGCCAAAAGTATATGAAAGTTGTAGAATATTGGCATGGAACAATAAAAAATTATAGATACGATGGAGACGTATCAGCATCCCCAAGCTTAATTCCTACTCGTCCTCGAGTAGGTAAATGATAAAAAAGATAATTTTTGATGTGGAATGCTACCTAGCATAATCTTGATCATATATCTAATCATGGCATGAATATTAAGATACGAGTGATTCAAAGCAATAGTCTATCATTTGACATAAAACCAATAATACTTCAAGCCTACTAATAAAGCAATCATGTCTTTTCAAAATAACATGGCCAAATAAAGTTATCCCTACAAAATCATATAGTCTAGCTATGCTCCATCTTCACCACACAAAATATTCACATCATGCACAATCCCGATGACAAGCCAAGAAATTGTTTCATACTTTTGACGTTCTCAAACCTTTTCAACTTTCACGCAATACATGAGCGTGAGCCATGGACATAGCACTATAGGTAGAATAGAATGGTGGTTGTGGAGAAGACAAAAAGGAGAAGATAGTCTCACATCAACTAGGTGTATCAACGGGCTATGGAGATGCCCATCAATAGATATCAATGTGAGTGAGTAGGGACTGCCATGCAACGGATGCACTGAGAGCTATAAGTGTATGAAAGCTCAGACTTTAAACTAAGTGGGTGTCCATCCAACTTGCTTGCTCATGAAGACCTCGGGCGTTTGAGGAAGCCCATCATCAGAATATACAAGCCAAGTTCTATAATGAAAATTCCCACTAGTATATGAAAGTGATAACTCAGGAGTCTCTCTATATGTAGAACATGGTGCTACTCTGAAGCACAAGTGTGGTAAAAGGATAGTAATATTGCCCCTTCTCTCTTTTTCTCTCATTTTTTTGTTTTTTGGTGGGCTTCTTTGGCCTCTTTTTTATTTGGGCTTCTTTGGCCTCTTTTATTTATTTTTAAAGTCCGGAGTCTCATCCCGACTTGTGGGGGGATCATAGTCTCCATTATCCTTTCCTCACTGGGGCAATGCTCTAATAATGATGATCATCACACTTTTATTTACTTACAACTCAATATTACAACTCGATACTAGAACAAAGATATGACTCTATATGAATGCCTCCGGCGGTGTACCGGGATGTGCAATGATCTAGCGTAGCAATGACATCAAAAAAATGGACAAGCCACGAAAACATCATGCTAGCTATCTTACTATCATGCAAAGCAATATGACAATGAATGCTCAAGTCATGTATATGATGATGATGGAAGTTGCATGGAAATATATCTCGGAATGGCTATGGAAATGCCATGATAGGTAGGTATGGTGGCTGTTTTGAGGAAGGTATATGGTGGGTTTATGGTACCGGCGAAAGTTGCGCGATACTAGAGAGGCTAGCAATGATGGAAGGGTGAGAGTGCGTATAATCCATGGACTAAACATTAGTCATAAAGAACTCACATTCTTATTGCAAAAAATCTATTAGTTATCTAAACAAAGTACTATGCGCATACTCCTAGGGGGGTAGATTGGTAGGAAAAGACCATCGCTCGTCCCCGACGGCCACTCATAAGGAAGATAATCAATAAATAAATCATGCTCCGACTTCATCACATAACGGTTCACCATACGTGCATGCTACGGGAATAACAAACCTCAACACAAGTATTTCTAATAATCCACAACTACCCACTAGAAAGACTCTAATATCACCATCTTTATATCGCAAAACTATTGCAAGGAATCAAACATATCATATTCAATGATCTACAAGTTTTATGTAGGATTTTATGACTAACCATGTGAATGACCAGTTCCTGTCATCTCTCTAAATAGATATAAGTGAAGCAAGAGAGTTTAATTCTTTCTACAAAATATATGCCCGTTCTCTAACAAATATAAGTGAAGCAAAAGAGCATTCTACAAATGGCGGTTTTCTATGTAAAGAGAAACAGGCAATCCAAACTTCAAATGATATAAGTGAAGCACATGAAGCATTCTATAAAGCCATACTCAAAAGATATAAGTGAAGTGCAAAGAGAATTCTATAAATCAACCAAGTACTATCTCATACCAGCATGGTGCATAAAATAAAAGTGAAAACTAAATGCAAAAGACGCTCCAAGATCGCACTTATCGCATGAATGAAACAAATCCGAA
Source organism: Triticum urartu (assembly GCF_003073215.2). Lineage (NCBI taxonomy): Eukaryota > Viridiplantae > Streptophyta > Magnoliopsida > Poales > Poaceae > Triticum > Triticum urartu. The sequence goes on along the minus strand of NC_053025.1, from coordinate 457,464,954 downwards.
AACATACCGATACTTGTTGAAGAAAGATGGGATGCCTTCCGGGTAATCCCCAAGCTTAGACGCTTGAGTATCCTTGAATATTTACTTGGGGTGCCTCGGGCATCCCCAAGCTTGAGCTCTTGCCTCTCTTCCTTCTTCTCACATCGAGACCTTCTCGATCATCGAACACTTCATCCACACAAAACTTCAACAGAAAACTCGGTAAGATCCGTTAGTATAATAAAGCAAATCACTACTCTAAGTACTGTTGAAAACCAATTCATATTTTGTTTTGGCATTGTATCTACTGTAATATAACTTTTCATGGCTTAATCCACTGATATAAATTGATAGTTTCATCAAAACAAGAAAACTATGCATGAAAAACAGAATCTGTCTAAATCAGAACAGTCTGTAATAATCTGAACATTCACCATACTTATGTACTTGAAAAATTCTTCCCAAATTAGGAAAAATAAACAATTTTTATATAAATACATTGCAAAAAGAATCAGAACCATTTTACATTCCAGTAAAAAATGTAAAATCGCGCACTACATCCAAAGTTTCTGTCCTGCACCGCACAAACCAACAAGCATTGTAAACATCCTAAAGGCAAACCTTGGCACATTATTTTTATAATAAAATGGAATTGTACAAGGGGATAATTATTTTTATTGAAAAGTTTCTATAATCAAGATTCACAAAGTTTCCGTGATCATGAACAAAGTTCAAGGCTAGCTCCCACTTCAACAATGCTCGTCTTTCTCACTTTCGCTTTCCTTTTTGAAATTTTTTGGGTTCCCCTCTTTATTTTTGTTGTTTTTAAAATATATAAAAGCACTCAACAGAAGTAAATTACTCTCTAAAACTTCCGGGTTGTCTCCCTGGCAGCGCTTTCTTTAAAGCCATTAAGCTAGGCATATAATGCTCAAGTAGTGAATCCACCCGGATCCCAAGGTATATCAAAGCCAATATTAATTAGCAATGATTTGTAATTTAGTAGTGAGCACAAAGCAACATATATCATGTAATGACGAAGTCTAAATCTCTTCCTATGCATCAGCATGTCATAAAAGAACAATTCATGCACACATAGTAAATGCCAATGCATAGTATCAATAGTTTCTTGCAATTTTATCGTGTGGGAAACATAGAGAGGTGGAGATATAGTTCCTCTCTCATAATAATTGCAAGTAGGAGCAGCAAGCACATGCATACTATACTCATCAAAATCATCATGTGTAGTAGTAAAAGGCAACCCATCAATATAATCCTTAATAAGCACAAACTTCTCCGATATAGTGTAGTTTGGAGAATTCAAAAAGATAATAGGACTATCATGTGTGGGTGCAATAGCAACAATTTCATGTTTAACATAAGGAACTATAGCAAGCTCATCTCCATAAGCATAATTCATATTGGCATCTTGGCCACAAGCATAGCAAGCATCATCAAAAAGGTATATTTCAAAAGAATCAACGGGATCATAGCAATTATCATAGCATTCATCCTTCGGTAAGCACGAAGGGAAATTAATGTATGAGTTGAAGAGTTAATCTCATTAGAAGGTGGGAACAGGTGATCAATCCGCTCTTCCTCCTTTTGTTCTTCGCTCTCCTCCTCATCTTTTTCATCCAATGAGCTCACAGTTTCATCAATTTCTTCTTCCATAGATTCCTGCAAAATATTACTCTCTTTCGGGACAGCGAAGACTTTCTCAATAAACGCATCAATATCGGAATTGTATTCATAATTCTCATAACAATATTTAAGGATAGATAAATTTTTAGGTCTGTAGACAGCATCATAAAGATTTTCATATTCTTTAAACATAAATTCAATTTCATAAGCACCCATAAAAGCAACAAATTCTTCTATTTGTTCCACATCATAGTAGTCATATATACCTCTAGCATAAGAAGCCATAGTTTCATTATCATTAAATTCACATGAAAAGGGAAGGTGTGGAGCCTTCATCCTAGAGCAACAAGTATAACCATATCTCAAGCATAGTTGCCTAGCATACCAATACAACATATAAATTTGATCCCATAATAGTTTCCCTTTTTGAGTTAAGCGATAATCCCTAAAGTATTCACGTTGATCCAACATGTCTCCCATTACCAGATTGAATGGGGTTTTCTCTGGATTATCAAAGTAGTACATAATATCTGTCACATAACGAGCATCGAGGGTTTTAGGAGGTTCCTCATCTCCATGAGCAACAACTACACCTAATTTTTTTGCTATTTCGTGTTCCATATCCATAACTAAAGATGAAGAACAACTAAGAACAACAAATAAAAATTACTTAGTGATAAAGCAAACAAGCACACACGAGAATATTCACCCCACGCTATTGCTCCCCGGCAACGGCGCCAGAAAAAGGTCTTGATAACCCACAAGTATAGGGGATCGCAACAGTTTTCAATAAGTAAGAGTGTCGAACCCAACGAGGAGCTAAAGGCAGAACAAATATTCCCTCAAGTTCTATTGACCACCGATACAACTCTACGCACGCTTGACATTCGCTTTACCTAGAACAAGTATGAAACTAGAAGTATATTGTAGGTGTTGTTGGATAGGGTTGCAAGGTAATAAAGAGAATGTAAATAAAAAGTAGGGGCTGTTTAGGTAAATACACAATTAAGTTAGTTTTAGTAAAGAGCTTTTTGTTATGAGAAAGTTATTTGTCCCTAGGCAATCGATAACTAGACCGGTAATCATTATTGCAATTTTATTTGAGGGAGAGGCATAAGCTAACATACTTTCTCTATTTGGATCATATGCACTTATGATTGGAACTCTAGCAAGTATCCGCAACTACTAAAGATCATTAAGGTAAAACCCAACCATAGCATTAAAGTATCAAGTCCTCTTTATCCCATATGCAAACAACCTACTTACTCAGGTCTGTGCTTCTGTCACTCACGCCACACACCATAAGCAAATCATGAACATATTGCAAACCCTACAACGGGAATCCCTCACGCTTGCGCGACATGGAGAGCACCATAGGACAGCACCAATAATAAAACATGCAACTCAAACCAATATTGATCATCAAATAGCCCATAGGACAAAACGGATCTACTAAAACATCATAGGATAGCCATACATCATTGGGAAATAATATATAGCGTTGAGCACCATGTTTAAGTAGAGATTACAGCGGGTAATAGAGAGGTTGCACCGCTGCATAGAGGGGGGAAGAGTTGGTGATGATGGCGGTGAAGTTGTTGGTGAAGATTGTGGTGATGATGATGGCCACGGCAGCGTTCCGACGCCACCGGAAGAGAAGGGGAGAGGGGGCCCCTTCGTCTTCTTCTTCCTTGACCTCCTCCCTAGATGGGAGAAGGGTTTCCCCTCTGGTCCTTGGCCTCCATGGCGTGGGAGGGGCGAGAGCCCCTTTGAGATTGGATCTGTCTCTCTGTCTCTCTCTCCATTTCCGCGTTCCCAAATTCTGCCCTTTCACTGTTTCTTATATTCCTGGAGATCTGTAACTCTGATTGGGCTGAAATTTTAACACGATCTCTGTCCAGATATTAGCTTTCCTGCTTCGTGGCCCCCTCGGGCATCGTCTCGCGTGGATTTTTCTTCCCAAAAATCACATATATTCCAAAAAAAAATCTCTGTCAGTTTTTATCTCGTTTGGACTCCGTTTGATATGGATATTCTGCGAAACAAAAAACATGCAACAAACAGGAACTGGCACTGGGCACTGGATCAATATGTTAGTCCCAAAAATAGTATAAAAAGTTGCCAAAAGTATATGAAAGTTGTAGAATATTGTCATGTAACAATCAAAAATTATAGATACGACGGAGAATATCAGCCACAAGCTCACCAGGGGCACCCTAGGGGGCGCCCTATGAGCTTGTGGGCCCCTCATGGATCATCTAACCCTAATCTCAGCTCCATAAATACCCAAATATACCTTGTATACTAGGGGGCACACCAAAAATACTTTTCCACCACCGCAAGTTTCTGTCATGAGATCCCATCTAGAGACCTGTTTTGGTACTCTGCCGGAGGGGGATTCGATCACGGAGGGCCTCTACATCAACATTGTTGCACTTCCGATGATGTGTGAGTAGTTTACCATAGACCTTTGGGTCCATAGCTAGTAGCTAGATGGCTTATTCTCTCTCTCCGATCTTCAATACAATGTTCTCCTCGATGTTCTTGGAGTTCTATTCGATGTAATCTTCTTTTGCGGTGCGTTTTATTGATATCCGATGAATGGTGGATTTATGATCAGATTATCTATGAATATTATTTGAGTCTTCTATGAACTCTTTTATGCATGATTAAGATAGCTTTGTATTTCTCTCTGATCTATTGATTTGGTTTAACCAACTAGATTGATTTTTCTTGCAACGGGAGAGGTGCTTTGCAATGGGTTTAATCTTGTGGTGTCCTCACCCAGTGACAGAAGGGGTAGCGAGGCACGTATTTGTATTTTTGCCATTAAGGACAAAAAGGTGGGGTTTATTTCATATTGATTGGATCTATCCCTCTACATGATGTCATCTTGCTTAAGGTGTTACCCCGTTCTTGTTAACTTAATACACTAGATGCATGCTGGATAGCGGCCGATGTGTGGAGTAATAGTAGTAGATTCAGGCAGGAGTCGGTCTACTTTCCACGGACGTGATGCCTATATTCATGATCATTGCTTTAGATATCGTCATAACTTTGAGCTTTTCTATCAATTGCTCAACAGTAATTTGTTTACCCACCGTGTGCGTTCTTTCAAGAGAGAAGCCTCTTGTGAAAACTATGCCCCCCAGGTCTATTCTTGGCATATTATTTTCAGATCTATAAAACCGAAAACCCAAAAATACCTTGTTGCAATTTTATTTATCTTTTATACCTATCTCTATCAGATCTCATCCTTGCAAGTAGCCATGAAGGGATTGACAACCCCTTTTATCGCGTTGGGCGCAATTATTTGTTTGTTTTTGTAGGTGCAACCATTGGTGACTTGTGTATTCCTCCTACTGGATTGATACCTTGGTTCTCAAACTAAGGGGAATACTTATCTCTACTTTGCTGCATCACCCTTTCCTCTTCAAGGGAAAAACCAACAAAAGCTCAAGAAGTAGCAAATGACACTACATTCATTCATAAATTATATCCTTCGAGTACTAGGCTTCTATCGCCCGAGCACCATCCATCACAATGGGAAAATATTGCTTGGGATGCCTATGCTCCTCCCAGGAGGCTGGGGTCCGGTGGCCATCTCGGCTGGCTTGATCTTCGGCCAGTGCACCATAGTCTTGCCGAAGGCCATCCTAGCTCCCTCAATGCATACGGAGCGCTTCTAGACGTCAATCCGGGGCGTGGCGTCGCACAACTTTTGCACCAAACCAAAGTAACTGATCGGCAGCGGCTCTGAGGGCCACAACTTGACGCAGAGGTTCTTTATGACCGGCTCCGCCAACCGATGCAACTCCATTAGTTGCTTCATTTGGTTGTTGAGGAGGGGAGGGTGCTCGGGTGCCTGAAACTATGCCCAAAATAGCCTCTGCTCGGTATGACCCTCCTGGGACGTAAAGTACTTGCCCGTATATGTTGCACTCTTTGGTAGGTCTACAAAGGCGCCTGGGGTACGCCATACTTGCGCGAGCAACGCGAGCCGGTGACCATCAAAGACACTTTGAAGTAAGTATGGCTTACCATCTGCAATAAGCTTGACTTGGCGGAGTTCCTCTCAGCAGCCTCGCGCATCTACCCGCGCCTCCTTGACCTTCGACCTCAATGAGGTAAGCTCGGTGGCCTGATTTTTTCTTTTTTGCTCAAGGTCATCACATTTTGTGACGACATCCTTGAGCTCTTGCTACACCTCGGCCACTCTGGCCTCATGCTGCTGGTTGGTGGTCTTCACCGTCGCTAGTTCGGTGACTGCTTTTTTAGCCGTTGCCTTCTGCTCCGCGGTTTCCTGTTGAGCCTTCCGTAGCTCGGCCTTGAGGTTTTCGACCTCCGCGACAATAGCTGCAGTAATGCCAAGTTCAGGTTAACCTCGCAAACTTCATTAGCAAATAGCCATATCAAAACAGTTTAGTTCAGACTTGCCTTGCGCTTTGTTGAACCTCTTATCCATGAGATCGAGCTCATCATCAGAGGTCTTGAGTTTCCGATTTACCTCGGATAACTCCGCGGCGTTGGCGGCCGTCGCCGAAGATGAGGCCTACACAATAGATTATGCACATCAGGTCCCCTAGTTATTAATTTTAGATCCTCTGCCAGGTTTCTTTTATCCAGCTAGAGTCTCGGGGGCTACGGCTCACTTTTTGCTATCATCTATATTTCTAAGTTTTTTGATCGGTGCATGAGTTTTTCAAACTCACTCGGGGCTCGGGGGCTACTATATACTAGGTTGCATGGCCATAAAATCTCTTAGAAAAATGGGCCTACATGGTTTACCTTGAAGCCTATTAAAAGGCCATTGAAAGCCTCCTTCAGTTCATTGTCCATGGACCGAAGACTTTGCAAAATCACGCACTTCAGGGCGCGGTGTTCCTTGGTAATGGAGGAGCTATTTAAAGCCTCCTCCATCACGTCCAGCCACCCCGTCGAGACCCGCTCTGTAGCAGGTGGGGGTCCCAGCGGCACCTTGGCTCCTCCTACAGTGGAAGCCGGAACAATGGGCTTCTGGTGCCTTAACGGCTTTGGAACCATCTTCGGGGAGAGCTCAGGCTGGCTGGTCTCCCCCTCCTTGTTCACCAAAGGAGTTCTCTCCTCATGATCTTCGGCAGCCAAGGTGTTCACCTCGGCCATATTGGCGTCACCTTCCCCCTGTGTTCAGCTCGAGAGGGGTCTTATTGGACAAAACATCCTTGGTCTCCTCGAAGATCAGAGGAGGCAAGGTGCGTGAGCCGGTCCTGCTCTCTGCCAGCTCGGCTAGTGGAGAGTCCCCCTCCAAGACTCGACTGGTAGGGAGGTCGCACGGCAGGCTATGATATTAAAGACAGACACAACATTAATAATGAACTTAGTTCGGCTAAGGTGCATGGGTTATCTTCGGATACATACCACTTGGCCCGAGGCCTAATCCTGGGGTTCCTTCGAGGAACCTCTTTGGAAGCCTCAGACTCCTTGATACGTCTCCAAAGTATCTATAACTTTTTATTGTTCCATGCTATTATATTATTTGTTTTGGATGTTTTATATGCATTAATATGCTATTTTATATTATTTTTGGGACTAACCTATTAACCTTGAGCCTAGTGCCAGTTTCTGTTTTTCCTTGTTTTTTAGTTTTACAGAAAAGGAATATCAAACGGAGTCCAAATGGAATAAAACTTTATGATGATTTTTCTTGGACTAGAAGACACCTACGAGGCTTGGAGAGAGGGATAGAAGAGTCTCGAGGACGCCACAAGCCTCTAGGGCACGCCCCGGGGGGGGGGGGCACCCCCTGGCTTCTGGGCGCCTCGAGGGTCCCCTAACCCTAATTCCAGCTCTATATATTCTCAAATATTCCACGAACAACAGAAGCGTCCACCAAAATACTTTTCCACTGCCGCAAGCCTCTGTTCCCATGAGATCCCATCTTGGGGCCTTTTCCAACACTCCATCGGACGGGGATTTGATCACGGAGGGCCTCTACATCAACCTTGCTGCCCTTTCGATGATGCGTGAGTAGTTTACCACAGACCTACGGGTCCATAGCTAGTAGCTAGATGTCTTTTTCTCTCTCTTTGATCCTCAATACAATGTTTTCCTCGATGTTCTTGGATATCTATTCGATGTAATCTTCTTTTGTGGTGCATTTGTTGAGATCCGATGAATTGTGGATTTATGATCATATTATCTATGAATATTATTTGAGTCTTCTCTGAACTCTTTTATGCACGATTAAGATATCTTTGTATTTCTCTTCGAATTATCGGTTTGGTTTGGCCAACTAGATTGTTTTTTCTTGCAATGGGAGAGGTGCTTAGTTTTGGGTTCAATCTTGCGGTGTCCTCACCCAGTGACAGAAGGGGTAGCGAGGCATGTATTGTATTGTTGCCATCAAGGATAAATAGATGGGGTTTATATCACATTGCTTGAGTTTATCCCTCTACATCATGTCATCTTACTTGAGGTGTTACTCCGTTCTTGTTAACTTAATACACTAGATGCATGCTGGATAGCGGTCGATGTGTGGAGTAATAGTAGTAGATGCAGAACCGTTTCGGTCTACTTGTCACGGATGTGATGCCTATATTCATGATCATTGCCTTAGACATCGTCATAATTATGTGCTTTTAGAGAGATTGCTCAACAGTAATTTGTTTACCCACCATATGCTATCTTCAAGAGAGAAGCCTCTAGTGAAACCTATGGCCCCCGGGTCTATTTTCTATCATATATTTTCAGATCTCTAAACCAAAAATCCCAAAAATACCTTGCCGCAATTTATTTATATTTACTTTAGTTTGCTCATTTATTTATCTTCTATATCTCTATTAGATCTCACTCTTGTTCGTGACCCTGAAGGGATTGACAACCCCTTTTTCGCGTTGTGTGCAAGTGTTTGTTAGTTTGTGCAGGTGCATATATTGGAGACTTGCGTGTGCCTCCTACTGGATTGATACCTTGGTTCTTAACTATGGGAAATACTTATCTCTACTTTGCTGCATCACCCTTTCCTCTTCGAGGGAAAAATCAAAGCAAGCTCAAGAATTAGCACTCCTCGGCAGAATCCGAGCTGTCGTTAGACAGGGCCACCTTGGCCCTACATTGCCTCTTTGGGGCGGGAGGGGGATGATCCTCCTCGACGTCATCGGACACCGCCCTCTTCTTTGTTCGGGAGGAATCACCTTCATCCCCGTCCTCTCCTTGCCCCGTCTCCCCATCAAGGGTAGAGGAGGCTTGGGTTTCCCCGGATCTAGTGTCCGGGGGTCCTCTAGGATGGAGGCCTTCTCTGGCCCCCTTCTTCCTTTCTTTTTCTTCTCTTTATACTCTAGCGTCTGGTATGGCGCCACGGCCAGCATCTCTGTCAGCGCGGCCGTCCTGGAGCCCTCGGGCAGCAGGGCTGGGTTGTCGGCCTTCTGTAACCAGCCTCGCGGACGAGGGAAGGAGTTAAGTTCTTTGTCAAAAAGAGAATCCGAAAATGAGGGTAAAACTTATCCTACCTCCCAAGGAGGTGTTGCAGCGTCGAGGCCGATGTCTTCTACCTCGGCCAGCCAATCCTTTTGAGGCTTGAACCACACCTTCCACAGATTGGCATGGGAGGTGCGATATAAGCTGAGTATGGTGGCGGGGTCTTCGGGCTTGTAGGACCACATGGGGATGGCCCGATCTTGGAAGGGAGGGAGATGACGGCGAAACATGATCTGAACCATGTTGGGCAGTTCGAGCTTCTTCTTTATCATCTTGGATATCCGGCTCTACAACGACTCTACCTCATTGGTTGAACCCCAGTCGAGGCCTTTCTTGGTCCACGAAACCAACCTTGCAGGGGGCCCGGATCTAAAGGCAGAAATCATCATCCAATCTGCGTCCCACAGCTCAGTGATATAGAACCACTCCTTCTTCCAGATCTTGATGGTTTCGATGAAGGTACTCTCCGGCCACTCAACCCAGGGGAGATTGCTAATCATCCAGCCCCCCTCGTAGTCTGCCTGTTGATCATCGACAATCTTCGGCTTGACGTTGAACACTTTCAGCCATAGGCCGAAATGTGGTCGGACCCAAAGAAAGGCCTCGCAGATGATGAGGAAGGCCGAGATGTGTAGAAAAGAATTTGGGGCGAAATCATGGAAATTTAACCCATAGAAAAACATCAACCCCCTGACAAAGGGCTGGAGAGGGAAACTTAGTCCCCGGATGAAGTGGGGGAGGAACACCACCTCTCGCCTATCCTCAGTGTGGGGATGACCTAACCCTCCTCCGGGACGCAGAAAATGACGTTGGACGGTAGGTAGCCCACACTCTTCAGCTCCAGGATGGCATCCTCGGTGATGCTGGAGGCCTCCCACTTGCCTTGGGATCCAAAGCCGGCCATGGCCGGTCGAGGAGGTTGCCGGAGAAGTTATTGGAAGGAAGGATGGATCTGGGCACTGGAGCTTAGGAGATTGGGACGGCAATGGCAAAGAAGGAAATGAGAGCGTGCGATGGAAATGGTGGTTGTTCCTGTGGCACCCCGGCTCAGAGCAACCGGTTTACCTTGCATTGCCAGCCCAGAGATCATGTCTTTTGGCAATACAAAACAACTTGTTATAGAAATACAACCTCTTTATTGATCTCTTGCGGGAACATAGGTTCCATGATACATAAGGAAGCGAGGCCAAGAAGCACACACGGTGCCACTGCACTTATGTACATTATTTAGTAGACAAGACAGGAGCCTCGATGAAAATGATACAATGACAACCCAGAAGTATAGGGGATCGCAACAGTTTTCAAGGGTAGAGTATTCAACCCAAATTTATTGATTCGACACAAGGGGAGCTAAAGAATATTCTCAAGTATTAGCATCTGAGTTGTCAATTCAACCACACCTGAAAGACTTAATATCTGTAGCAAAATATTTAGTAGCAAAGTAGTATGGAACTAACGGTAATAGTGGCAAAAGTAGCAGTAGAAGTTTTGTAGCAATCATAATAGTGGCAACGGAAAAGTAACTTAGCAAAGATTGATAATTATGTCGGATGGCATTCATCATGCAACAGTTATAACATAGGGTGACACAGAACTAGCTCCAATTCATCAATATAATGTAGGCATGTATTTCGAATATAGTCATACGTGCTTATGGAAAAGAACTTGCATGCCATCTTTTGTCCTACCCTCCCATGGCAGCGGGGTTCTATTGGAAACTAAGGGATATTAAGGCCTCCTTTTAATGGAGTACCAGACCAAAGCATCAACACTTAATGAATACATGAACTCCTTAAACTACGGTCATCACCGGGAAGTGTCCCGACTATTGTCACTCCGGGGTCGCCGGATCATAACACGTAGTAGGTGACTATAACTTGCAAGATAGGATCAAGAACACAAATATATTCATGAAAACATAATGGGTTCAGATCTGAAATCATGGGACTCGGGCCCGAGTGACAAGCACTAAGCATAGCAAAGTCATAGCAACATCAATCTTAGAACACAATGGATACTAGGGATCAAACCCTAACAAAACTAACTCGATCACATGGTAGATCTCATCCAACCCATCACCGTCCAGCAAGCCTACGATGGGATTACTCATGCACGGCAGTGAGCATCATGAAATTGGTGATGGAGGATGGTTGATGATGACGATGGCGATGATTTCCCCTCTCCGGAGCCCAAAACAGACTCCAGATCTGCCCTCCCGAGGAAGAACAGGAGGTGGCGGAGGCTCCGTATCGTAAAACGCAATGAATACTTCTCTCTGATTCTTTTCTCCCCAAACATGAATATATGGAGTTGGAGTTGAGGTGGTGGAGGTCTATGGGACCCACAAGACTAGAGGGTGCGCCCCAAGGGGGTGGGTGTGCCCTCCACCCTTGTGGGCAGGGTGTGGGTGCCCTCTGGTTGATTCTTTCGCCAATATTTTTTTATTTATTCCAAAAATACTCTCTGTGAAGTTTCAGGTCATTCCAAGAACTTTTATTTCTACACAAAAATAACACCATGGCAATTCTACTGAAAAAGCGTCAGTCTGGGTTAGTTCCAATCAAATCATGCAAATTAGAATCCAAAACAAGGGCAAACGAGTTTGGAAAAGTAGATACGATGAAGACATATCAACTCCCCCAAGCTTAACCTATTGCTTGTCCTCCAGCAATTCAGTTGACAAACTGAAAGTGATAAATAAAAACTTCTACAAACTCGGTTTGATCTTGTGGTTGCAAATATGTAAAGCCGACATTCAAGTTTTCAGCAAAGATCATGGACTAACCATATTCACAATAACATTTAGGTCTCACATTTACTCATATCAATGGAATAATCAACTAGCGAGCAATAATAATAAATCTCGGTTGACAATACTTTTTCAAAACAATCATGATATGATATAACAAGATGGTATCTCGCTAGTCCTTTCTGAGACCACAAAACATAAATACAGAGCTGTTGGGGAACGTAGTAATTTCAAAATAATTCCTACGCACACGCAAGATCTATCATGGTGATGCATACCAACGAGAGGGGAAGAGTGTTGTCCACGTACCCTCATAGAGCGTAAGCGGAAGTGTTATGACAATGCGGTTGATGTATTCGTACGTCTTTACGATCCGACCGATCCTAGTACCAAAAGTACGACACCTCCGCGATCTGCACACGTTCGGCTCGGTGATGTCCCACGAACTCTCGATCCAACTGAGTATGAGGGAGAGCTTCGTCAGCACGACGGCGTGATGACGGTGAGGATGAAGCTACCGGCGCAGGGCTTCGCCTATGTAGCGACCAGACCTCAAACGGTCCAATCTCTGTGCTCCGATGTCATCCCTGGATCAGTAATGCTGACACCACACAGTACTTGAAGGATTTATAACAGAGTAGCAATCACACACTTATTACATTGAGTGTCTCAAAAGAGAACTTGTTACAATAAATATGGCTTAAGGCCATCTAATAACGATAACAACGGAAGGCTTGGAAGATAAGTGAGTCCATCAACTCCAACGGCATCACTGAGTATAGAACCACGACCTAAAAGCACCTTACTCATTGTCTGAAAAGTCTGCAACATGAACGTTGCAGCCCGAAACGGGTCAGCACATGGAATATGCTGGCAATGTAACACATAGAGAGCAATGAAAGAATAAGGCTATACTACATGCAGATTTGGCCGGTGGAAAACTCTATGGTTAAAGTTTTGCGTAAAGCCAATTTTTCCCTATTGCAAAGGAATAAATTTTATTTAACTATCATGGTAGTTGTTAAACATTGTGTAGACACCCTCTCAATCCCAATTAAGCATCATCATTAAAACCCAATAAAATTAATTAGAGTAACATGATGAGAGTCACATGATAATCCAAGTACTAGATACTCAAAACGTCCATAACCGGGGACACAGCTAACCATGATTAGTTTATACACTCTGCAGAGGTTTGCACACTTTTCCCCCACAAGACTCGATCTCCTCCGTTGGGATTCTCGCACTACATGATGTTTGAGAAACGGATGACCGAGACATAGTCTTTCAGAAGCGCTTGCACCTTACGAACGGGTAGACTGTACCAACCTACATCCCCTACATCTGCTAGTCTACCACTGTAAGAGTTCACACGACTTAGTCAACTATGCTAGAGCCCATAGTAGCTTGTGGCTGCACACGGAAGTTTCTAGTATGAATAATCTGATGATCCCTTTGAGCCTGGGTGGCGGTCCAAAAGAAAAACAGGCAATCCCTGGAATACCCAGGTGCCTCAATCCACCCAGATGTGTGTTTAATTTGCCACCTTAGATAAACCATTAATTTAACAATCTCACACCTATCATGGATACACTCACCCAATCCACGTCTACTAGCATAGCATGGCATAATAAGCAAACGTAGAAGTAACTCCAAAGGTTTGATAATAAACAGGTAATAGGTACTACCTCATCTACTTCCCGAACCCACAATTTAATTAGATCCTAATCATGCAATGTGTGAGGATTGATCTAATGCAATAAAACTAGGTAATAGGAAGTATGATCAAAGTGTTACTTGCCTTGCTGACGATCCGTGAAACCTAGCGATTTGAAGTAGCAAGCGGCGCACTCCGGGTACTCTATCGCAAACAAACAAGCATACAATAAGTAGTCATCTAATGCACAGGTAAAACTCGAATAAGAAATCTAATCAGATAGTTCAACTTATGAACTCCGGTTGGCAAAAAGAATCAAATCAAACGAAGTAACGAAAGACAAACGGCAAACGAAACAAGCTCCATTTACTAATCTAAATCTAGGTCAAATTTTACTGAGCCAAAAACTTGTTTGAGTTGGTTAAACGGAAAGAGGGTTTCGATACGAAACTCCAGGCGCTTGAATCGCCTGATTCCGATAAACGAGCGAAAAGTTAAACTAGAACGAAAATCGGATTAGAAATCACGATCAGAAATAATTGCAGAAAATCCGAGAAAAGAAAAACAATGAACAAATTAACGAACGAACGTTCATTTTCTGGAACTAAAAGATGAACGCGTTCGTTAAAACGAAGGAACGAGCGAACGCTCGCTAAATAAATAAACCGGAAAAAACTGATCTATTTAAAAAAACGAAAACTAGGGTTTAAAAAAACCAAATCGTTTTTTTTTCAGAAAACCGGGTGGCGGGGCGGCTACATCGGCTCGGTCCGGCGGGGCTTCCGGTGGGCAGCAGCGGCGGCGGGGCGGCGGCAGCAGCGTGCGGCGCCAGTTGCGGCGGGGCAGCGGGGCTGCGTGGGCGGCGGCGGGTGGCAACTTGGGGCTGCGTGGGCGGCGGCGGGTGGCGACTCGGGGCTCGCAAGGGGGCTTGGGGTGGCTATTTAAGAGAGGGGGGCGGCCTTGCTTGGGGAGGGGGTCAGCGGCGGAGGCGTGCCCGGCTCGGTCTCCCCGAGTCCGGTGGCAGCTCGGCGAGGGAGGCGGTGGCCTGGCGGGCCGGCCTGGCTCGGCTGGGCCTTTGGCCCAGTCGGGCGCGGGATTTTTTTAAACAATTTCGCCGAACTAAGAAAAATTCTAAAATAAATAAATAAAAATCTAAAATTGCCAAAACAAATTTTCACCGTCTAAATAAAATATTTAGAACAGGATGAACATTTTCTTGGCGCTAAAGGCAATTTTTGAAAACATGCATTTTTTCCTAAATTCAAATAAAACCACGAAAAACTCCAGAATAAAACCTTATTTGATTTTTTATTAAATCCTCAATATTTCTTTATTTTGGGAAAGTCATTTTATTCCCTCTCTCATATTTTGATAATATAAATAATTAATGATAAAATAAATAAAATCAAATGATCCTATTTTCAAAATTTGAGAAAACTCAAATATGAAAATAACGAAATCCCCAACTCTCTCCGAGGGTCCTTGAGTTGCGTAGAATTTCTAGGATCAACCCAAAATGCAAATAAATCTGATATGCAGTGATGATATATTGTATAGCATTCCAAATTGAAAATATAAAGGAGCAAGGGGGGAGGCCGGCCGGCCCTTGGGGCGCGCCAAGGAGGGGAGGAGTCCTCCTCCTTGTAGGAGTAGGACTCTCCCTTTCCTAGTCCAACTAGGAGGAGGAAGGGGGAAGGAAGGAGAGGAGAAGGGAGAAGGAAAGGGGGGCGCCGCCCCCCTTCCCTTGTCCAATTCGGACTAGAGGGGGAGGGGCGCGCGACCCTGCCTTGGCTGGCCCTCTCTCTCCCCACTAAGGCCCATGTGGCCCATTAGTTCCCCCGGGGGTTCCGATAACCCCCCGACAATCTGATAATTATCTGGTGACCCCCGGAACTCATCCGGTGTCCGAATATAGTCATCCAATACATACATCTTTATGTCTCGATCATTTCGAGACTGCTCGTCAAGTCCGTGATCATATCTGGGACTCCAAACTACCTTCGGCACATCAAAACACATAAACTCATAATACCGATCGTCACTGAACGTTAAGCGTGCGGAACCTACGGGTACAAGAACTATGTAGACATGACCGAGACACGTCTCCGGTCAATAACCAATAGCGGAACCTGGATGTTCATATTGGCTCCCACGTATTCTACGAAGATCTTTATCGGTCAAACTACATAACGATATATGTTGTTCCCTTTGTAATCAGTATGTTACTTGCCCGAGATTCGATCGTCGGTATCTCAATACCTAGTTCAATCTCATTACCGGAAAGTCTCTTTACTCATTCCATAATTCATCATCCCGTAACTAACTCATTAGTCACATTGCTTGCAAGGCTTATAGTGATGTGCATTACCGAGAGGGCCCAGAGATACCTCTCCGATACACGGAGTGACAAATCCTAATCTCGATCTATGCCAACTCAGCAAACACCATCAGAGACACCTGTAGAGCATCTTTATAGTCAGTTAGTCACCCAGTTATGTTGTGATGTTTGATAGCACACTAATTGTTCCTCCGGTATTCAGGAGTTGCATGATCTCATAGTCATAGGAACATGTATAAGTTATGGAGAAAGCAATAGCAACAAACTAAACGATCATCGTGCTAAGCTAACGGATGGGTCAAGTCAATCACATCATTCTCCAATGATGTTATCCGTTAATCAAATGACAACTCATGTCTATGGTCAGGAAACATAACCATCATTGATTCAATGAGCTAGTCAAGTAGAGGCATACTAGTGACACTCTGTTTGTCTATGTATTCACACATGTACTAAGTTTCTGGTTAATACAATTCTAGCATGAATAACAAACATTTATCATGATATAAGGAAATATAAATAACAACTTTATTATTGCCTCTAGGGCATATTTCCTTCAGTCTCCCACTTGCACTAGAGTTAATGATTCTAACACCCATGGAGTCTTGGTGCTGATCATGTTTTGCTCGTGAGAGAGGTTTAGTCATCAGGTCTGCAACATTCAGATCCGTATGTATCTTGCAAATCTATATGTCTCCCTCCTTGACTTGATCATGGATGGAATTGAAGCGTCTCTTGATGTGCTTGGTTCTCTTGTGAAATCTGGATTCCTTTGCCAAGGCAATTGCACCAGTATTGTCACAAAAGATTTTCATTGGACCCGATGCACTAGGTATTACACCTAGATCGGATATGAACTCCTTCATCTAGACTCCTTCATTTGCTGCTTCCGAAGCAGCTATGTACTCCGCTTCACATGTAGATCCCAACACGACACTCTGTCTGGAACTGCACCAACTGACAGCTCCACCATTTAATAAAAACACGTATCCGGTTTGTGACTTAGGGTCATCTAGATCAGTGTCAAAGCTTGCATCGACGTAACCGTTTACGACGAGCTCTTGGTCACCTCCATATATGAGAAACATATCCTTAGTCCTTTTCAGGTATTTCAGGATGTTCTTGACCGCTGTCCAGTGATCCACTCCTGGATTACTTTGGTACCTCCTTGCTAAACTAACAGCAAGGCACACATTCGGCCTGGTACACAACATTGCATACATGATAGAACCTATGGCTGAAGCATAGGGAATGACTTTCATTTTCTCTCTATCTTCTACAGTGGTCGGGCATTGAGTCTGACTCAACTTCACATCTTGTAACACAGGCAAGAACCCTTTCTTTGCCTGATCCATTTTGAACTTCTTCAAAACTTTATCAAGGTATGTGCTTTGTGAAAGTCTAATTAAGCGTCTTGATCTATCTCTATAGATCTTGATGCCCAATATATAAGCAGCTTCACTGATACGTCTCCAACGTATCTATAATTTTTGATTGTTCCATGCTATTATATTATCTATTTTGGATGTTTAATGGGCTTTAATATACCTTTTTATATTATTTTTGGGACTAACCTATTAACCGAAAGCCCAGTGCAAATTGCTGTTTTTTTTCCTATTTCAGTGTTTCACAGAAAAGGAATATCAAACAGAATCCAAACGGAATGAAACCTTCGCGAGGATCATTTTTGGAACAAACGTGATCCAGGAGACTTGGAGTGGACGTCAAGGAAGCAGCGAGGCGGCCACGAGGTAGGGTGGCGCGCCCCCACCCTCGTTGGCCCCTCGCAGCTCCACCGACCTACTTCTTTCGCCTATATATACTCTTATACCCTGAAACCTCTAGGGGGAGCCACGAAACACCTTTTCCACTGCCGCAACCTTCTGTACCCGTGAGATCCCATCTTGGGGCCTTTTCCGGCGATCTGCCGAAGGGGGATTCGATCACGGAGGGCTTCTACATCAACACTCTAGCCTCTCCGATGACATGTGAGTAGTTTACCACATACCATCGGGTCCATAGTTATTTGCTAGATGGCTTCTTCTCTCTCTTTGGATCTCAATACAAAGTTCTCCTCGATCTTCTTGGACATCTATTTGATGTAACTCTGTTTGCGATGTGTTTGCCGAGATCTGGTGAATTGTGGGTTTATGAACTTGATTATCTATGAATATTATTTGATTCTTCTCTGAATTCTTATATGCATGATTTGATATCTTTGCAAGTCTCTTCGAATTATCGGTTTAGTTTGTCCTACTAGATTGATCTTTCTTGCAATGGGAGAAGTGCTTAGCTTTGGGTTCAATCTTGCGGTGCTTGATCCCAGTGACAGAAAGGGAAATGACATGTATTGTATTGTTGCCATCGAGGATAAAAAGATGGGGTTTATATCATATTGCTTGAGTTTATCCCTCTACATCATGTCATGTTGCCTAATGTGTTACTCCGTTCTTATGAACTTAATACTCTAGATGCATGCTGGATAGCGGTCGATGTGTGGAGTAATAGTAGTAGATGCAGAATCGTTTCAGTCTACTTGACACGGACGTGATGCCTATATTCAAGATCATTGCCTTAGATATCATCATAACTATGCGCTTTTCTATCAATTGCTCGGTAGTAATTTGTTCACCCACCGTAATACATGCTATCTTGAGAGAAGCCACTAGTGAAACCTATGGCCCCCGGGTCTACTTTACATCATATAAGTTTCCAATCTACAATTCTAGTTTACTATTTATTTTGCAATCTTTATTTTCCAATCTATACCACAAAAATACCAAAAATATTTATCTTATTATCTTTATCAGATCTCACTTTTGCAAGTGGTCGTGAAGGGATTGACAACCCCTTTATCGCGTTGGTTGCAAGGTTCTTATTTGTTTGTGCAGGTACTAGGCGATTTGAGTGTAGTCTCCTACTGGATTGATACCTTGGTTCTCAAAAACTGAGGGAAATACTTACGCTACTTTGCTGCATCACCCTTTCCTTTTCAAGGGAAAACCAACGCATGCTCAAGAGGTAGCAAGAAGGATTTCTGGCGCCGTTGCCCGGGAGATCTACGCACAAGCCAAGACATACCAAGTGCCCATCACAAACTCTTATACCTCGCATTACATTATTTGCCATTTGCCTCTCCTTTTCCTCTCCCCCACTTCACCTTTTTCGTTTTATTCGCCATTTTTCATTCGTCTCTTTTTGCTTGCTTCTTCTGTGCTTGCTTGTTGGATTGATTGATTGTCACGATGGCTCAAGATAATACTAAACTTTTCCAATACCAACAATACTGATTTTATTAGCACTCCGATTGCTCCTATTACCGATGCTGAATCTTGTGAAATTAATGCCGCTTTGTTGAATCTTGTCATGAAAGATCAATTTTCTGGCCTTCCTAGTGAAGATGCCGCTACCCATCTAAACAACTTCGTTGATTTGTGTGATATGCAAAAGAATAAAGATGTGGATAATGATATTGTTAAATTGAAGCTATTTCCGTTTTCGCTTAGAGATCGTGCTAAAACTTTGTTGTCTTCTTTGCCTAAAAATAGTGTTGATTCTTGGAATAAGTGCAAAGATGCTTTTATCGCTAAGTATTTTCCTCCCGCTAAGATCATCTCTCTTAGAAATGATATTATGAATTTTAAGCAACTTGATCATGAGCATGTTGCACAAGCTTGGGAGAGGATGAAATTAATGATACGTAATTGCCCTACACATGGTTTGAATTTATGGATGATTATATAAATTTTTTATGCTGGATTGAATTTTTCTTCTAGAAATCTTTTAGATTTGGCCGCGGGAGGAACTTCTATGGAAATCACTTTAGGAGAGGCTACTAAACTCCTAGATAATATTATGGTTAATTATTCTCAATGGCACACCGAAAGATCTACTAGTAAAAAGGTTCATGCGATAGAAGAGATAAATGTCTTGAGTGGAAAGATGGATGAACTTATGAAATTGTTTGCTAATAAGAGTGTTTCTTATGATCCTAATGATATGACTTTGTCTACTTTGATTGAGAATAATAATGAATCTATGGATGTGAATTTTGTTGGTAGGAACAATTTTGGTAACAACGTGTATAGAGAAAACTTTAATTCTAGGTTGTTCCCTAGTAATTCCTCTAATAATTATGGTAATTCTTACAACAACTCTTATGGATATTTTAATAAGATGCCCTCTGATTTTGAGACTAGTGTCAAAGAATTTGTGATTTCACAAAAGAATTTCAATGCTTTGCTTGAAGAAAAATTGCCTAAGATTGATGAGTTGGCTAGGAACGTGGATATAATTTCTATTGATGTTGATTCTTTGAAACTTAGATCTATTCCACCTAAGCATGATATCAATGAGTCTCTCAAAGCTGTGAGAATTTCCATTGATGAGTGCAAAGAAAGAACCGCTAGGATGCATGCTAAAAAAGATTACTTTGTGAAAGCGTGTTCTTCTAGTTTTCATGATAATAATGATGAAGATCTAAAAGTGATTGATGTGTATCCTATTAAATCTTTGTTTTCCAATATGAATCTTGATAAATATGGGACTGGAGATGAGTCAACTTTAGTTAAAAGGCGTCCCAGTGATTTGGAGTTTTTAGATCTTGATGCAAAAATTGGTAAAAGTGGGATTGAAGAGGTCAAAACTTTACATAGCAATGAACCCACTATTTTGGATTTCAAGGAATTTAATTATGATAATTGTTCTTTAATAGATTATATTTCCTTGTTGCAATCCGTGTTAAATTCTCCTCATGCTTATAGTCAAAATAAATCTTTTACCAAACATATCGTTGATGCTTTAATGCAATCCTATGAAGAAAAGATTGAATTGGAAGTTTCTATCTCTAGAAAACTTTATGATGAGTGGGAACCTACTATTAAAATTAAGATAAAAAATCATGAACGTTATGCTTTATGTGATTTGGGTGCTAGTGTTTCCACGATTCCCAAAACTTTTAGGTGATGTGCTAGGTTTCCGTGAATTTGATGATTGTTCCTTAAATTTGCATCTTGCGGATTCCACCATTAAGAAACATATGGGAAGGATTAATGATGTTATTATTGTTGCAAATAGGAATTATGTGCCCATAGATTTTATTGTTCTTGATATAGATTGCAATCCTACATGTCCTATTATTCTTGGTGGACCTTTCCTTAGAACGATTGGTGCAATTATTGATTTGAAGGAAGAAAATATTAGATTCCAATTTCCATTAAGGGAAGGCATGTAACACTTTCCTAGGAAGAAAATTAAATTACCTTATGAATCTATTATGAGAGCCACTTATAGATCGCATACCAAAGATGACAATACCTAGATCTATTCTTGTTTTTATGCCTAGATAGGGGCGTTAAACGATAGCGCTGTTGGGAGGCAACCCAATTTTATTTTTGTTCCTTTCTTTTTGTTCCTGTTTAGTAATAAATAAATCATCTATCCTGTTTTATTATTGTGTTTTTTATGTTTAAATTAGTGTTTGTGTCAAGTAAAGCCTTTAGGATCTTCTTGGATGATTGTTGTTTGATCTTGCTGATAAAAACAGAAAGTATGCGCTCACGAGAATAATTTCCATTTTTTACCAGAGAGCGATAAAATACCAATTCCAACTGCAGTATATCAATATACAAATTCTTTAGGATGTCCTAATTTCTCAGGATTTGTGGAGTTACAAAAGTATTCGAAACCTACAGATCACTATAGACTGTTCTGTTTTTGACAGATTCTGTTTTTCGTGTGTTGTTTGCTTATTTTGATGAATCTATGGCTAGTATCGGGTGGTATGAACCATAGAGAAGTTGGAATACAGTAGGCTTAACACCAATATAAATAAAGAATGAGTTCATTACAGTAACTTAAAGTGGTGGTTTGTTTTCTTATACTAACGGAACTCATGAGATTTTCTGTTGAGTTTTGTGTTGTGAAGTTTTCAATTTTTTGGGTAAAGATTTGATGGATTATGGAATAAGGAGTGGCAAGAGACTAAGATTGGGGATGCCCACGGCACCCCACGGTAAATTTCAAGGACAACCAAAAGCCTAAGCTTGGGGATGCCCCGGAAGGCATCCCCTCTTTCGTCTTTGTCTATCGGTAACTTAACTTGAGGCTATATTTTTATTCACCACATGATATGTGTTTTGCTTGGAGCGTCTTGTATGATTTGAGTATTTGCCTTTTAGTTTACCACAATCATCCTTGCTGTACACAACTTTTGGGAGAGACACACATGAATCAGAATTTATTAGAATAATCTATGTGCTTCACTTATATCTTTCGAGCGAGATAATTTTGCTCTAGTGCTTCACTTATATTTTTTAAGAGCACGGTGGTGGTTTTATTTTGTAGAAATTATTGATCTCTCATGCTTCATTTATATTATTTTGATATTCTTTTAAAACAGCATGTAATTTGCTTTGGCTATAAAATTAGTCCTAATATGATAGGCATTCAAAATGGGTATGACAAAAACTTTCATATAGAGTGCATTGAATACTATGATACTTGATAGATGTTTTGAGATATAAAAGTGGTAATGTTAGAGTCATGCTAGTTGGGTAATTGTGAAATTGAGAAATACTTGTGTTAAAATTGTCAAGTCCCGTAGCATGCACGTATGGTAAACGTTGTGTGACAAATTTGAAGCATGGGGTGTTCTTTGAGTGCTTTCCTTATGAGTGGCAGTCGGGGACGAGTGATGGTCTTTTCCTACCAATCTATCCCTCTAGGGGCATGCGTAGTAGTACTTTGCTTCGAGGGCTAATAAATTTTTGCAATAAGTATATGAGTTCTTTATGACTAATGTGAGTCGATGGATCATACGCACTCTTACCTTTCCGCAATTTGCTAGCCTCTACGGTACCGTGCATTTCCCTTTCTCACCTTGAGAGTTGGTGCAAACTTCGTTGGTGCATCCAAACCCCGTGATACGATACGCTCTATCACACATAAGCCTCCTTATATCTTCCTCAAAACAGCCACCATACCTACCTATTATGGCATTTCCATAGCCATTCCGAGATATATTGCCATGCAACTTTCCACCATTTCGTTTATTATGACACGCTCCATCATTATCATATTGCTTTGCATGATCATGTAGTTGACATCGTATTTGTGGCAAGGCCACTTTCATAATTCTTTCATACATGTCGCTCTTGATTCATCGCGTATCCCACTACACCGCCGGAGGCATTCACATAGAATCATATTTTTGTTCTAGTATCGAGTTGTAACATTGAGTTATGAGTAAATAAAAGTGTGATGATCATCATTATTAGAGCATTGTCCTATGTGAGGAAAGAAGGATGGAGACTATGAAAAAAGAGAGGCGAAAGAAGCCCAAAAAAGAGGCGAAAGAAGCCCAAACAAAAAAATGAGAGAAAAAGAGAGAAGGGACAATGTTACTATCCTTTTCCACACTTGTGCTTCAAAATAGCACCATGGTCTTCATAATAGAGAGTTTCTTATTTTGTCACTTTCATATACTAGTGGGATTTTTTCATTATAGAACTTGGCTTGTATATTCCAATGATGGGCTTCCTCAAAATGCCCTAGGTCTTCGTAAGCAAGCAAGTTGGATGCACACCCACTTAGTTTCTTTTGATGAGCTTTCATACACTTATAGCTAAAGTGCATCCGTTGCATGGCAATCCCTACTCCTTGCATTGACATCAACTGATGGGCATCTCCATAGCCCATTGATTAGCTGCGTCAATGTGAGACTTTCTCCTTTTTTGTCTTCTCACATAACCCCCATCACCATATGCTATTCCACCTATAGTGCTATATCCATGGCTTGCGCTCATGTATTGCGTAAGGGTTGAAAAGGCTGAAGCGCGTTAAAAAGTATGAACCAATTGCTCGGCTTGTCATTGGGGTTATGCATGATGGGAGCATTTTGTGTGATGAAAAATGAAGCATGGACAAACTATATGATTTTGTGGGGATAAGCTTTCTTTGGCTATGTTATTTTCATAAGACATAATTTCTTGGTTAGCATGTGTCGGATCCCGGGTTCCGGCAAAACCCTCAAGGTTCGAACACTGGGGTGCGTGCGAAGATATCCCCCTACCGATCCACGTCCTAGCTTCGCTAAGATGTTACAGGCTAACTCGATGAACTCGCAACACAAGGGACACAAGATTTATACTGGTTCGGGCCACCGTTGTGGTGTAATACCCTACTCCAGTGTGCTGGTGGTGGATTGCCTCTTGGGCTAAGGATGAACAGTACAAGGGGAAGAACAGCCTCCTAAGGCGAGGTGTTCTTGTGCTTGGTGGGTGTGAGGATGAGATAAATGAGTTCCAGGCCCCTTGGATCGACCCCCCTACTGTGGTGGCTAATCCTATTTATAGAGGCCCTGGCCCTCTCCCCAAATATTGAGCGGGAAGAGAGTCAACAACGGCCAATTCGAAAGGGGACAGCTAGTGCAGCTTATCCTGACAAAAGCAGTCTTCGCCTGCAAAAGGCTCTGGTGATGACGCCGCCTTGGGCTCCATGGTGATCTCCGTCTTGCCGTCCTGCTGGTCTTGGTCTCGTTGCACTGATATGGAAACCTTTGCTTGACGCCTCGGTACTCCGCGCCTGCGCTTGCTTCTTTAGCACCAAAGAGGAAACAAGGACACTGTGCGTGCTGGCGCCCGCCTGATCTTGATCATCATGGCTCACGTCACTGAAACCTCGCGAGGGTTGCCTTGCCTTGAACTCTCCTCCCCTCGCGAGCCAGCCTAGTGAGGCCTCTCCTGAGGAGGTCTTGTGTCATCCGCCTCGCGAGGCTTGGCCCCTCGCGAGGGTTGTCGGTGTCAAGACCGGCGGATCTCGGGTAGGGGGTCCCGAACTATGCGTCTAGGCCGGATGGTAACAGGATGCAGGGGACATGATGTTTTACCCAGGTTCGGGCCCTCTTGATGGAGGTAAAACCCTACGTCCTGCTTGATTAATATTGATGATATGGGTAGTACAAGAGTAGATCTACCACGAGATCAGAGAGGCTAAACCCTAGAAGCTAGCCTATGGTATGATTGTTTGTTATGGTTGTTGTCCTACGGACTAAAACCCTTCGGTTTATATAGACACCGGAGAGGGTTAGGGTTACACAAGGTCGGTTACAAAGGAGGAGATATCCATATCCGTATTGCCTAGCTTGCCTTCCACGCCAAGTAGAGTCCCACCCGGACACGAGAGGAAGTCTTCAATCTTGTATCTTCATAGTCTAACAGTCCGGCCAATGGAGATAGTCCGGCTGTCCGGAGACCCCCTAATCCAGGACTCCCTCAGTAGCCCCCGAACCAGGCTTCAATGATGATGAGTCCGACGCGCAGTATTGTCTTCAGCATTGCAAGGCGGGTTCCTCTCCAAACTCTGTTTACCTGTCGAAATAATGTCCGGTTTCTTGTGAATGTTGCACTCCTTGGCTTCCACGCCCAATAATGGCCACTTTCCACGTGTCGAGCGAATGTGAAGGGCCAGGGTGTTTTCATATTTACCCCCCTAGCTGTGTGAATGAGCTGCCTATTTAAAAAGACGAGGATTCAGATCCAAGTCACACCATCCTCCCTTGGCGAGCCTTCATCGCAGCGCGCCCGACTGAGATCCATTCCATCATGGCCGGTCGACGCAGCTCCTCCTCTCGCTCCCCTAGTTCCTAGCCTGGAGATTGGGAGAGATGTTCCATCCCGCACAGCAAATTAGTGATGCTTCAGACCAAGGGATTTCTTCCCCTAGCGTACTTGGTCCCGGTTCGAGCCGGGCTCGCTGCCTATAATGGCGAAGAGCAAGCGGAGAGCCTTCCCAATCCCTCCAAGGGAGAGCGGGTATGCTTTGTCCCTTATTTGGTAAGAGGGCTCGGGTTCCCAATTCATTCGTTTCTTCGGGGGCTCCTGGAGTTCTACGGCCTCCAGTTGCACAACCTTACGCCTGCCTCCATGATGCATATCGCGGGATTTGTAGCCCTTTGCGAGTTGTTTTTGGGCTGTGAGGCTCATTTCGCTCTGTGGAAGAAGCTGTTCTGCCTTGTGCCCCGTTCTCAGAAGGGGTCAATATATCAAGTGGGCGGAGCCGAAGTGTGGCGTGTTGCCGGGACCGGATACCTGTCCGGAACCCCAAAGAAGACGTCCGATGACTAGCCTTCAGAATGGTTTTATATAGAAGACATCCCCCTCCCGGATCCTATTCGGATCGGCCTTCCTCAGTTCCACAACACCCCTTTGAAGAAGCGCTGGAGTTGGCGTCCATGGAGCCCCCTGGAGGAAGATGACAGGGACGTTCTTTACCTGATGAGCCGGATAAGTTTTTTAGCTCGATCCGGATTGACCATGATCGAGGTCATGGCCATATGTATCATGCGGGGGTGCAGCCGCTTCAGTATAGAGGCCACCCCATGTGGGATTTCAATGGGGAGGATGACGCCACCCGCTACGGCCGTAAAGGGCCGGGATCGGTTGCTGATCTAACAAAGATCTTATCCACTTTGTACAAGGGAGAAGAGGAGGAACTCCTTCGTGTCAACCCGCAGGGCGGATTTTCTATGTACAATCCTCCGAGCTGGGTAAGCAGAGACCTTTTCTCGCCCATCCGTTTCATATTTCCGCAGTCAAGTATTCAGTCTAGCGATTTCTATGCAGGAATTGCGCCAGGCTGTAAGGGAGATAAACAACCCCCCTCCACAACCCGAGGACCCTGCACGGTCCCTCGACCTGGCCTCCCAAGAGGATCCGGACATATCGGTGGAGCTGATCGATGGGGTGTTTTACCAATCGAGCAATGATAATGCTTTGGTGGCCATTACGGCCGATTACCCTGGGCTAGTTCCAGCCTCACAGGTGACTGAGACCGAAGTCCCGGCACTTCAAAAAGGGATCCGTCCTTGCGTGTTTTTGATCGCTGTATAACAGCCGTGTTTTGCAGGGGAGGTCCTCGAGGCAGAAGGTCGAGCCTGCGGCGACTGGCCAACAAGGGGCCGCGAGGCCAGGCAGGCTAAAAAGACCCGCAGTCCGGATTGAGACACTAGCGCAGCGGTACGACGCACCGTCTTTATTGCAAGACATTATTCTCAGAGGCGTATTAACGCCCGTGCCTTCTTTTCAGGAAAAAGAGCGCTCGCCGGACTATACCCGGAGAGGCTACCAACCGCGCCTCCAGAAGCCAGGCTCCAAGGCCGGATTCGGGGGCGGGAACAAATACGAGGCGTGCGCCAGGTTCTCCTCCGACAAAGGATGCGGATAAACTGTCCGCCACCCATTCCGAGGTGGAAAGTGCCATGAACCACAGGCGTTGCCGGACTGTTCTGCGTGACGCTTGTTTCTCCCAAGAGGCATTGGATGCCTTCAACTCGGGAGACGCGCACCTCCGTGCTGCTCAAAATGGTCTAGCCAGAGCCACGGAGCAGTATGTAAAAGACATATGGGTGAGAAAATTTGGTGATTATATATATCAGTAGCCCCCGAGACTTGAAATAGTTAGGATAACTGATTTAAGGATCATTTGTTATGCAGGTTCTTACAGAAAAGAATACTCAACTGTCCCAGGAGCTGGAAGAGTGCAAAGCCCAACTTCAGACCGCACTGGCCCCAGCAGGGGAGCCCAAAGAGAACCCCTCTGGTAACATTTTCTTTCAAATGATAAGTATCATATAGAATGCGGCGTGTATGCAATTTGACGAATTAAATTGCAGATGACACTGGAGTAATTCCGGATAAGCAACAGCTCCAACGCCAGCGGAAGGGCGGTGAGAGCATGCTTACGAGGGTGAGGAAGGAGAAAAATGATCTCCAAGATGCCAACACCAAGCTGGGCGTGGAACTACAAGATGTTCGCGCCCAACTGTCGGACTCTGTTAAGGAAAATCGGCGGCTTCGACGCGGTATATTTAGTAAGTGCTAGAACGAACTTTGAAAAAGAGTTCGGCGAGGAAGTTGGCTGACAGAGTTATGTATGTAGGTATGCTAATAGGTCGTCCTGCCGAGGAAATGCCCAGTTCAACGGGTGACCTTCTTCCCGAGCTCTCACAGCTGCACGAACGAGTTCGGCAGGTGATGCAAGGCGTCGCCCAGGCCTTGTGGCCATCCGTCTCCATACCCGAAGGCCTTGGAGAGCTTGCAGAAAAGCTAAAGGGAGCGCGGCGGCGCTTCCGATTATGGATGATATCGGCCTGCCGTCAGGGCGCCAGGGAAGCCTGGGCAATGGTGAAGACACGGTACACGAAGGCTGACCTGAACCACATGGCCGAAGTCGGACCTGTGGGGCCCGATGGGAGGGAGATCCCTGTGAGCTTAGTGTACGGTCAAGTAGAATTGGCCGCAAAGTATTCCCAACAGGACTGTAGACTAGACAACCTTTTGGATGGTATTGAAGAGAATTCAACCAGTCAAATTGACTATGTAATTTTAAAGTGACATGTATAATGCCTTCTAGCTGGATTGTAGATCGTTTGTCGTGGCGGACCTTTTCGCTTCGACCTCGGGACCTGACGGTCCGGAGTGTATCCGAATACCCTCTCGGTTATGTAAGAACCGGGGCATGCGTGGAGACCAGGCGTAGGGGTCATTAGTGCTTTATCAGACAAGTGCCCAACTAGTTATGTTATATTACATGGGTAGTAATAAACATCTTCCAGGGAGAATAGTTCCGTTAAGGGTTCCTTTCCCTGGGTAAGCATGCCCTAAAGTGCATGTCCGGACTGCGACAAGAAGCGTAGAAAAAGCATCTGGGGCAGATATGGATAATAAGTAAAAGTCATCTTTTGTTCACCGACTGAATATTCCCTTAAGAACGCTAGATTTCCGCTTCACCCAGTCTGAGGTACACGTCCGGCTGACCTGGCGGTAACAATCGCAGAGGTGCTCCCCTTATGCCCTAGCCGAATTAACGGGAACATAGGGCATAAATACAAGAGCCAGGCAACCCAGCTTGGCCAAAACTTAAGTCATATCGATGCATATAATGGTGAAAAAAGGTACATGCGGAAGTATAACACATGTGTTGGGCGTGAGGCCCAAGTAAAGAATTTAAGCATTTGTGAAAGAAGCCCCAAGTATGAAGAGTGCGGCTAGCGCATCTGTAATGTACGAGTGAGGCACAAGGTGACCCTTGAAGGCCTAGAGAAATATAAGAAAGAAAGGGAAACAAGACAGATGATGCATATGCAGAAAATGCACAAAGGGAGGGGACTAACATAGAGTCTGGTGCTAAGCGTAGAATCTTTGAAGCCTGGCTGCATTCCATGGGTTCGGCTCGAGTCGACTAGTCGATGCATGCCGCAGTCGGTACGCCCCACCGGTGAGAACTTGGTCGATAATGAAGGGACCTTCCCATTTGGGCTCGAGCTTGTTCTTTTTCTTATCCGGCAGCCGTAGAACTAGTTCGCCAACATTATAAGTTTTGGCCCGTACTTCTCTACTTTGGTATCTGCGAGCCTGTTGCTGGTAAAATGCGGAACGGGCTTTGGCTACGTCGCGCTCTTCCTCCAAGGTGTCCAGACTGTCCTGCCGATCGAGCTCAGCTTCTCTTTCTTCGTACATGCGCACTCGAGGTGAGTCATGAATTATGTCACAGGGCAGGACTGCCTCTGCGCCGTACATCATAAAGAACGGTGTATATCCGGTACTATGGTTTGGCGTGGTCCGCAGCCCCCAGAGTATGGAGTCGAGCTCCTCTACCCAGTGCGTGTCAGACTCCGTTAAGGAGCGCACTAATCTGGGTTTAATGCCACTCATTATAAGACCATTTGCTCGTTCGACTTGTCCATTGGTTTGTGGGTGATAGACTGAAGCATAATCGAGCTTGATGCCCATTTTGCTGCACCAGAGTTTGACCTCGTCGGCCGTGAAGTTCGTGCCGTTATCAGTGATGATTCTGTGGCGGACACCGTAACGGTGTACAACCCCGGATATGAAATCTATCACCGGTCCGGATTCGACTGTTTTAACCGGTTTAGTCTATCCATTTGGTGAATTTGTCCACCATGACCAATAAGTATTTTTTTCTTGTGGGTTCCCCCTTTAAGGGGTCCAACCATGTTAAGGCCCCAGATCGCGAAGGGCCATGTAATGGGGATTGTTTGGAGGGCGGTGGGTGGCATGTGGCTTTGATTTGCAAAGAGCTGGCAACGGGCGCAACGTTGGACCAAGTCCTGTGCATCTGCCCGGGCCGTTGGCCAATAGAATCTTGTACGGAAGGCCTTGCTTACAAGAGCCCGGGCTGCGGCGTGATGACCGTCGAGTCCGGCGTGAATTTCTGCCAAAAGGTTCCGCCCTTCCTCTTTGGAGATGCACCTTTGAAGGACTCCGGTAGCGCTTTTTTTGTACAATTCTCCCTCATGGACTCTGTAGGCCTTGGATTGTCGCACTATGCAGTGTGCCTCATTTTGGTCCTCCGGAAGTTCTTGTCTGGTTAGGTAGGCCAGGAATGGTTCTGTCCACGGGGCAATAATGGCCATTATTTCATGGGCTGAATGTGTTAGTTCGGTGGCGGGGCCTCCGATTGTGTCAGAGAGTTCGGTATCGGGTATTTTGGCCGGGTCCGGACTGTTGTTACCGGTGTCCCCTTCCCATGCTACGGATGGCTTGAAGAGCCTTTCCAGAAATATGTTGGGAGGGACCGCGTCACGTTTTGCGCCGATGCGGGCGAGGATATCCGCCGCCTGATTGTTTTCCCGAGCCACATGGTGAAATTCGAGCCCCTCGAACCGAGCTGATATTTTTAGGACGGCATTGCGATAAGCTGCCATTTTCGGATCCTTGGCATCGAAGTCTCCATTTATTTGGGATATCGCGAGGTTCGAATCCCCGCGCACCTCTAGGCGTTGAATGCCCATGGATACTGCCATCCGGAGACCATGTAGGAGGGCCTCATATTCGGCTGCGTTGTTGGAGTCCGTATACATTATCTGTAGTACGTATTGAACAGTATCTCCTGTTGGGGACGTCAAAACGACGCCAGCCCCCAGACCAGCCAACACTTTGGAGCCGTCGAAGTGCATGATCCAGTTTGAATATGTGTTGTACTCTTTAGGGAGTTCGGCTTCCGTCCACTCAGCGACGAAGTCAGCCAAAACTTGCGACTTAATAGCTCGCCGTGGCTTGTAAGTTATGTCGAATGGGAGGAGCTCAATGGCCCATTTGGCAATCCGGCCCATCGCATCGCAGTTGTTTATAATATCGTTAAGTGGTACTTCTGAGGCTACCGTTATCGAACACTCTTGAAAGTAGTGTCGCATCTTCCGGGATGCCATAAATACCGCGTACGCTATCTTTTGATAATGCGGGTACCGTGATTTGCATGGAGTAAGGACAGTGGACACATAGTAAACCGGCTTTTGAAGGGGGAATTTGTGTCCGTCCACTTCTCGCTCGACAACGAGCACTGCGCTTACTACTTGATGAGTTGCCGCAATGTATAATAGCATTGGTTCGCCAATGTTTGGTGCGGCCAGGACTGGGTTTGTTGCCAATATGGCTTTTATTTCATTGAGTCCGGCCGTGGCGGCATCCGTCCATTCGAAGTGTTCGGTGCACCGGAGGAGGCGATAAAGGGGTAATGCCTTTTCTCCCAAGCGGGAGATAAAGCGGCTTAGAGCCGCCACGCATCCAGTCAATTTTTGTATTTGTTTGAGGTCTGTTGGGGTAGCCAACTATGACAATGCTCGGATTTTGGCCGGATTAGCTTCAATACCTCTACTGGAGACAATGAATCCTAGGAGCTTTCCGGCTGGTACGCCGAAAACGCATTTTTCCAGATTGAGCTTGATGTCATATGTTCGGAGGTTGTTGAATGTGAGCCTCAAGTCGTCTACTAGAGTTTCGACATGCTTGGTTTTAACGACCACGTCATGCACGTATGCCTCCACTGTTTTGCCGATCTGGTTTGCCAGACATGTC
The DNA here is from genome assembly GCF_003073215.2 of Triticum urartu. Lineage (NCBI taxonomy): Eukaryota > Viridiplantae > Streptophyta > Magnoliopsida > Poales > Poaceae > Triticum > Triticum urartu. The sequence continues at coordinate 457,433,257 of NC_053025.1, read as the reverse complement.
TGAATCATGCGCTGATATGTTGCGCCAGCGTTTTTGAGCCCGAAGGGCATTGTGTTGAAACAGAATGGGCCGTATGGTGTGATGAATGCCGTTGTGGCTTGGTCTGGCTCCGCCATTTTAATTTGATGGTAGCCGGAGTATGCGTCGAGGAAACACAATGAATCGTGTCCTGCGGTAGCATCGATGATTTGATCAATGCGGGGGAGGGGAAGGGATCCTTTGGGCAGGCCTTGTTAAGGTCCTTAAAATCGACGCACAAGTGCCAGGATTTGTCCTTCTTTGGTACCATCACCAGGTTTGCTAGCCAGTCCGGATGTTTTATGTCTCTGATGAATCCGGCCTCCAACAGCTTGGCTAGTTCTTCTCCCATGGCTTGTCTCTTAGGTTTGGAGAAACGTCGAAGAGCCTGCTTGACTGGCTTGAATCCTTTTAGGATATTTAGGCTGTGCTCAGCCAGCCTGCGTGGGATTCCTGGCATGTCTGAAGGGTGCCAGGCAAAAATGTCCCAGTTCTCGCATAGGAACTCTCGCAGTGCGGCGTCGACATCAGGGTTTAATTGTGCCCCGATGGAAGTTGTTTTTGTAGGTCCGTTGGATGGACTTGGAATTTGACTATTTTGTCCGCCGGTTTAAAGGAGGTGGACTTGGATCTTTTATCGAGTATCACATCGTCCCTATTCACCGTAGAGCGCAGCGCAGTTAGTTCCTCGGCCGCTAGGGCTTCGAATAGTGCCTCGAGGGCCAGTGCGGCTGTCTTATTTTCGGCGCGGAGTGCTATGTCCGGATCACTAGAAAGATTGATGATTCCATTGGGCCTGGGCATTTTGAGCTTCATGTACCCATAATGGGGTATGGCTTGGAAGAGTGTAAACGCCTCCCGCCCTAGTAGAGCGTGGTATCCGCTCCTGAACGGGGCCACCTGGAATGTAATTTCTTTGGACCTATAATTATCCGGCGTGTTGAATACCACATCTAGTGTGATTTTCCCAGCACAGTGTGCTTCCCGATTGGGGATGATTCCTCTAAAAGTTGTGCTACTTTTCTCAATGCGGCTCCAGTCTATTTCCATCTTTTGAAGAGTTTCCTCATAGATGAGGTTTAATCCGCTGCCGCCATCCATGAGTACCTTGGTGAGTCAAAAGTCGTCCACGATTGGACTGAGGACTAGTGCGGCAGGTGCTCGGGCTGTTCGGAATTTAGGTTCGTCACTGGCATTGAAGGTAATAGCTGTGTCACTCCAAGGGTTTATTTATGCTGTGTGGCAGATTTCGGCCATGCCGCGGAGTGTTTGCTTGCGTATGTTATTTGACGCGAAGGTCTCAAAGACTGTTAACACCGTATTGTTGTCCACGGGATGGTGCTCTATGGTATTTGGGAGGAGTAGATCCTCACCACTTTTCGCCACCTGCCGGAGTATCCAACATGCTCTAAGGCTATGCGTTGGTATTGCATCCGCTGTACTATGAATTTTGCAGGGTCCGTTGAGGCATCCCTCCAGTACGGTTCCTTGCCTTGTAAAGGGCTTTTGCTTTTTGGTAGTTAGCCCAGGTGTATTGTGATAATGCACCCTTTTATTTCCGACTGGGTTTGTGTTCAGGGCCGGATTATCCCAAAATTTTATTTCGGTTTTCCAGGCGCTTTCCATTGCACAGTACTTTCGTACTATGGACGCCAAGTCAGCAAAGCGTGTAATTTCGCGGCGACTTATGGCGTTGAGGATTCCCTTGTCCGTGCAATTACTGCAGAAGAATGAAATTGCATCTTCCTCGCGGCAGTCCTTTATCCTGTTCATGACCAGGAGGAATCTGGCCCAGTAATGGTGTACTGTTTTTTCGGGCTCTTGCCTAATTTGGGATAGATCGCGTATGTTTGGGTGGGTGGGTGGAATTGAATCCAAATCCTCACCCAATCTGAGACTCAGGGGCGAAGGAGTTTCCGAACTCGGAAGTTTGGATTCTTGGATGTTTTCCGATATATCTGGCTCGCTGCCTGATTCTAGGTTCAGGCCTTGAGTGACGTCCTCCCCTCCGCGGGTATCCGGCTTGGAGGGATCGGGAATCCGGACATAGCTAGTCCTTAAGATAGATGAAAGGTTGCCGCATTGTTCCTCCACCACTGCAACGTGATGGGTGACCTGGGGAGAGTTGATCTCTCTCAGATCGGGTTTAGGCCCAATCTGATCATAGTCTGTAGCGACTCCCAGGGCGGCGATGTGATCCAAGAGCTCGTTCAGGGAAGAGAGCTCCATTGGATCTAGCTGCTCGGCGAGTTCCGAGTTGACGTGAAGATTGGCTTCGATGACCCGAGAAGTCATCGTCGGCGCAGCGGCCGAATAGGCTGTCACAAGAAAACCACCTAGCCGGAGAGTTTGGCTGATAGCCAAAGCTCCCTCAACAACAGTGCCGTCTTTAAAGACGGGATGAGACATCCTTCCTGATGGCGATGGCACAGCGGAACTCTCAATGAAAGCACCAATGTCGGTGTCAAAACCGGCGGATCTCGGGTAGGGGGCCCCGAACTGCGCGTCTAGGCCGGATGGTAACAAGATGCAGGGGACATGATGTTTTACCCAGGTTCGGGCCCTCTTGATGGAGGTAAAACCCTACGTCTTGCTTGATTAATATTGATGATATGGGTAGTACAAGAGTAGATCTACCACAAGATCAGAGAGGCTAAACCCTAGAAGCTAGCCTATGGTATGATTGTATGTTATGGTTGTTGTCCTATGGACTAAAACCCTTCGGTTTATATAGACACCGGAGAGGGTTAGGGTTACACAAGGTCGGTTACAAAGGAGGAGATATCCATATCCGTTTTGCCTAGCTTGCCTTCCACGCCAAGTAGAGTCCCACCCGGACATGAGACGAAGTCTTCAATCTTGTATCTTCATAGTCTAACAGTCCGGCCAATGGAGATAGTCCGGCAGTCCGGAGACCCCCTAATCCAGGACTCCCTCAAGGGTCTTGAGTGCTTGTTGGTGAAGATGGGCCGTACGGGCCCGCTCACAGAGCCACGCCGTGGGCCGCAGGTAGGAAAGTCTAGGGACCCCCATTCCCAGAATGCCGACAGTAGCCCCCGGGCCCAAGGCGCGCTCAGGCTTGGCTTCGAGGCAAAGCCAAGGGTCAAGTGCGGAGCGACGCGGGCCCCAACAGCCTGCATCCTTGGCCAACGCGTGGTGGTTGATTGGACGTGGGCGTCTTCGCTTCCCCACGCTGCCTCGGCAACTGCCCGACTTGACAAGTCCTTGGGACATCCAAGGAAAAACCATCATTACATGTGATCGTGGGGGTGCTGGTTGGCCTTCTCCTGCTATAAATGGGAGGGGAGCGGAGCCCCCATCGCCCATGTCTTCCCATTCCGCTTGCTTCTCCCCCTCTGCTCCATCACCGCCACCAATGGCGCTGTCGAGGAGGTTCTCTGCCGCGGAGAAGGGGAAGGCCCCTCGCGAGGGGCCCGACTCTCCGGCGCCCAAGCATGGACGCGGTCGTCCCCGCAAGCACACCGCGACCCCCGCCGCGCCCCCGCTCTCATGGTGGCGCCGCTGCGCGTGGCAGGGGTCGCTCCGGTCGCGGCAGCCCTGTCGATGAAGGGAGACGTGTCGTGGTTGCGCGACCTCCCCGGCCACGCTTCCACTCGATGGAGGTGCTGCCAGAGTTCGTCGTCTGGTCGGAGAACCCGAGCGGCAACTGGCTTCAGCTCCCGCATTTCTTCGTCGACGAGCTGCCAGCCTCTGATCCAGGCGGGTGCTGGCTGCAGGCGGGCGGTTGCTACAACAGAGCTTCTTGGGTCGCGGTCGAGGTATCCGCCGCGGGCAATATAGCTCTGGCCCGCTGTTGGCAGACATTCGCCCGCGCACGCGGCTTGGGCAGGCGGTGCACCCTCCATTTTAGGTACGACGGCGATGCGACCCTCTATGTGAGGGTGTTTAGGGAAGATGGTCGTTGCGCCGGGTGCTGCCCCGAGGTGAACGACGGCGAGGAGGTGCTCGGCCTTGGCGATGGTCGTGATGAGGATGAGGGTGAACCCGCCCTTGGTGCCGATCGCGTCTCGTCCAGCTATGGCGGCTCTTCCCCCGGCGACAGCACGACCAGCCGCCGTGCCTGCTTTGAAGGCGGTAGCGGGTCGTCTCGTCGCCATGCCTCCGTGAAGCGTGAGGAGGGGCCCGGCTGAGCTCTGGACGGCGCCGGAGCCTGCCCCCGTGGACCGCTGTAGGGGCAGACGCCACTTTTATTTTGTTCTTCCTTTCCTTCCTGTGTCAAAAAGAAACCAGAATGGGCCTCGGAGGGGCGTGTGTCGAACTATGATCTCAATCATTATGCTATGTTTGTTGTTTCTATGCTGTGTCGTTATTTTGTGTAGAGGTAACTTAGCTTGGCACATTTGGGGTAGCCTCCTCTTCACGAGGGTCTTGCTTCATAGTGCCTATGAAGGCCTTCCTTGACTTGGCGGGTGCTAGGGAGCTACAAAAAACTCGTTAGGAGGCTCGCTAGGAGGCTTATCGTTCACCCGAGCCTTGACCCAGCGCTTCGTATCGCGATACCCGAGGGGCACGGATTAGGAGAGGTGTGCCAGCTTGTGGGCTCGAACGAGGATGCCTCGTGAAAAAATAGTCGAAAGCCAGAGAATGGGAGAAAGGAAAAATGCTCGCGAGGTCGCCTGCCTAGCCCCCTCGCGAGGTGTGCGAGAGAGAGAGAGTGCAGGTTAAACTGGATCCGAAAACAGCGATAAAAGGTGACAACACCAAATCAACAAAGAACTCCAGAAGCAAATTTCAATAGAAAGAGGGCGAGCCAACTGCGGAAAGCAATTGAAAAGCCGCATCCGGCACCTAGTCTAGTCTTCAAGTCTTCTCACCAGTGCGGAGCTAAGTGCTGCCACTTGGACGTAGGAGGGAGCCCCCGAGGCCCGAGGGCGGCACTCTTGAGACTCCGGGGTGTGTACAGCCCCACTCGTTATTACAAGAGAGTGTCACGGGCAGCGATCTTCACATGCACTGGGCCTTCTTCACAGGCGTTGGGCCTTTCTTCACATGCGCTGGGCCTTTCTTCATGGGTAGAACTTCCGGAGGTGCTGGATGTTCCAGGCGTTCTGGATGGGTACCCCGTCCTGCATCTCCAGGCGCGCGACGCCAGACCTGGAGACGTGGGCGACCTTGAACGGGCCCTCCCACATGGGTGAGAGCTTATGCAGCCCTTCCCTGGAGAGCACCCGCTTCAGGACGAGGTCACCCACCTCGAGAGTCCTGGAGCGGACGGTGCGACAGTGGTACCGCTGCAGCGCCTGCTGGTATCTTGCCGCCTGTAGTGCAGCTTCGCAACGACATTCCTCCCCCAGCACGAGGTCCATCCCCCACGTGGCGTCCTGCTACGTCTCATCAAATGCCAGGACCTGTGTGGAGCGATGCTTGACCTCGTGAGGGAGGACCGCTTCTGCTCTGTAGACGAGGACGAAGGGAGTCTCACCCGTTGGCTTTGTGGCGGTGGTGCGGATTGACCACAACACGGACTGGAGCTCATCGTGCCAGCCCCTGCCACAGGCTTCGAGCTCCTTCTTGAAGGTCCTGGTCTTGAGGCCCCTCAGGACCTCCGCGTTGGCGCGTTCGGCTTGTCCATTGCTCCGGTGGTATGCCACTGAGGCGTAGCAGATCTGCGTTCCAAGGTCAGTACAATATGTTTTGAAGAGATTACTGGTGAACTACGAACAATCAGTGGTGATGATGCAGTTGGGGACCCCGAAACGGCTCACGAGACCCTTGATGAACTTGACCGCAGAGCCAGCTGGGATGGTGCGAATGGCTTCCACCTCCGCCCACTTAGTGAACTTGTCGATGGAGATATAGAGGTATCGATAGCTCCCAGGCGCCCGAGGGAACGGGCCCAGGATATCCAGTCCCAGACTGTGAATGGCCACGAGAGTGGAATGGTCTAGAGGCCCTGAGCTGGCTGATGGATCTGCTTGGCGTGGAATTGGCAGGCCTCGCAGGACTTCACCAGCTCAGCTGCGTCATTGAGCGCCGTAGGCCAGTAGAATCCGCTGCGGAATGCCTTGCCGACGAGGGTTCATGATGATGAGTGGTGCCCGCAGTCCCCGCCGTGTATGTCGGCTAGCAGCTCTTTTCCCTGTTCCCTAGAGATGCAACACAGTGAAACGTCATTCGGTCGGTTCCTATATAACTCACCATCCTGGATGCAGTATGTTGTGGCTTGCTGGGCCACATGCTCCGCGTCTTCCTCCTTCTCCAACAGCGTCCCTTGCATCAGGTATTCCTTGAATTCCTTGGTCCAGCATCCCTCCTGAGGCTCGAGCGCCAAGAGTAGGCGCGCTCCTAAAGTCGGGCCACAGGCTGGGGCTCCCGTGGCAGGTGGCTGTGGGAGCTCCTTCCGAGGCTGTGATGTACTTGAAAGCGATGGTATCCCCGACGGCTTGAAGAGCCGCTCCTCGAAGATGCCAGGTGAGGGAGTCCTGGATTAGGGGGTTTTCGGACAGCCGGATTATATCCTTTGGCCGGACTGTTAGACTATGAAGATACAAGATTGAAGACTTCGTCTCGTGTCCGGATGGGACTCTACTTGGCGTGGAAGACAAGCTAGGCAATACGGATATGGATATCTCCTCCTTTGTAACCGACCTTGTGTAACCCTAATCCTCTCCAGTGTCTATATAAACCGGAGGGTTTTAGTCCGTAGGACAACAACTACAACATACAATCATACCATAGGCTAGCTTCTAGGGTTTAGCCTCTCAGATCTCGTGGCAGATCTACTCTTGTACTACCCATATCATCAATATTAATCAAGCAGGACGTAGGGTTTTACCTCCATCAAGAGGGCTCAAACCTAGGTAAAACATTGTGTCCCCTGCCTCCTGTTACCATCCGCCTTAGACGCACAGTTCGGGACCCCCTACCCGAGATCCGCCGGTTTTGACACCGACATTGGTGCTTTCATTGAGAGTTCCTCTGTGTCGTCGCTGTTAGGCTTGATGGCTCCTACTATCATTGATGGCGATGCAGTCCAGGGTAAGACTTTTCTCCCCGGACAGATCTTCGTGTTCGGCGGCTTTACACTACGGACCAATTCGCTTGGCCATCTGGAGCAGATTGAAAGTTATGCCCCTGGCCACCAGGCCAGGTTTGGAAACTTAAACTACACGACCGATATCCATGGAGACTTGATCTTCAACGAATTCGAGCCTCTGCCTCGTGCGTCACGTGGTCACGATGAGTATGATTTAGCTCTACCATCGGACAGTGTCCAGGAGATCGCACAGGCAGCCGCTCCGACCCTCAATTCGGAGCCAGTTGCGCCATCCATGGATGGGTGGATAGACCCTGCCACGGAGGCCTTACCCCCAGTGGCGATCGAGCCAAACATCGACCTTACCTTGCATGAGAGCCGTGCTGTTAAACTGCCGGATCCTTCCTTGGCCACGGACTCCGAACCGCCTGCGCCCGTTCCTGTCGAATCCGATTGGGCGCCGATCATGGAGTTTACCTCCGCGGATAGTTTTCAGCACTCGCCCTTTGGCGACATACTGAACTCATTAAGGTCTCTCTCCTTGTCAGGAGGATCCTGGCCGAACTATGTCCGGCAGGACTGGGATGCAGACGACGAAGAAATTCGAGGCCCACCCACCACCCACTTAGTAGCCACTGTCGATGACTTAACCGACATGCTCGACTTCGACTCCGAAGACATCGACGGTATGGACGACGATGCGGGAGGCGAATAGGAACCACTGCCCACAGGGCACTGGACAGCCACCTCATCATACGATATATACATGGTGGATACACCCAAAGAAGGCAATGGCGACGAGATAGCGGAGGATGACCCCTCCAAGAAGCAACCCAAGCGCCGACGTCAGCGGCGCCGCTCTAAGTCCCGCCAAAGCAAAAGTGGTGATACCGTCACAGGAGATAATAATACTCCGGATAGTGCCGAAGACAACAACAATCCCCTCCAGCAAGATTTAGAGCAGGAGGATGGAGGAGCCAGCCCTCCTGAGAGAGCAGCAGATGGAGAAGAGGAGGATGATAATTACATGCCCCCCTCTGAAGACGAGGCAAGACTCGGTGACGACGAATTCACTATGCCACAGGATCCCGTCGAACAAGAGCGCTTCAAACGCCGGCTTATAGCCACGGCAAATAGCCTTAAGAAAAAGCAGCAGCAACTTCAAGCTGACCAGGATCTGCTAGCTGACAGATGGACTGAAGTCCTCGTGGCCGAGGAATATAAACTCGAGCGCCCCTCCAAGAGTTACCCAAAGTGCAGGTTGCTACCTCGACTGGAGGAAGAAGCGTATGATACGGCTGATCGGCCACCTCGTGGACGCGATAGAGAGGCATTCCAGCCAAAAACTCAGCCTCCACCCCGATGCCATTCAAATAAAAAGGCATGGGGAGATACGCCAAACCTGCGAGACATATTGGAGGACAAAGCAAAGCATGCAAGATTGATCTACGGATCATGAGGGCGCGCCACTCTGCGAGATGATAAACGTCACGCCGGATACAGTGAAAGCAAATCCGGCCGGGCCGAACACAGCGGGCAAGGCCCATTTGAGCTGTGTCGCGATATAGCCCAATACAGAGGCGCCACACACCCCTTATGCTTCACAGACGAAGTAATGGATCATCAAATCCCAGAAGGTTTCAAACCTGTAAATATTGAATCATACGACGGCACAACAGATCCCGCAGTATGGATCTAGGATTTCCTCCTCCACATCCACATGGCCCGCGGTGATGACTTACACGCCATCAAATACCTCCCACTAAAGCTCAAGGGACCAGCGCGGCATTGGCTTAACAGCTTGCCAGCCGACTCCATCAGCTATTGGGAAGATCTGGAAGCCGCATTCCTCGACAACTTTCAGGGCACTTATGTGCGGCCACCAGATGCTGATGACTTGAGCCACATAATTCAGTAGCCAGAAGAATCGGCCAGGCAATTCTGGACTCGGTTCCTAACAAAGAAAAATCAAATTGTCGACTGTCCGGATGCAGAGGCCCTAGCGGCTTTCAAACACAACATCCGCGACGAATGGCTAGCCCGGCACCTTGGCCAGGAAAAGCCGAAATCTATGGCAGCCCTCAAGACACTCATGACCCGCTTTTGAGCGTGAGAAGATAGCTGGCCGGCTCACAGTAATAACATATCAAAGAACCATGGTACTTCGGATACCAAGGACGGCAATAGCAGGTCACGTTGCAACAAACATAAGTGCCGCATTAACAACGATAATACCGAGGATACGGCAGTCAATGCCGGGTTCAAAGGCTCTAAACCCGGTCAGCGGAAAAGCCATTCAAACAAAGTACGCCGGGTCCATCCAGCTTGGACCGTATACTCGATCGCTCGTGTCAAATACACGACACCCCAGAAAAGCCAGCCAATCACACCAACAGGGATTGTTGGCTGTTCAAGCAGGCCGGCAAGTTAATTGCCGAAAAGAAGGACAAGGGGCCACATAGCGATGACAAGGAGGAGCCCCGGCAGCCACACACCGGAGGACAGAAGAGGTTTCCCCCACAAGTGCGGACGGAGAACATGATATACGCAACCCACACCCCCAAGAGGGAGCGGAAGCGTGCGCTCAGGGACGTATATGAGTTGGAGCCAGTCGCCCCAAAGTTCAACCCATGGTCCTCCTATCCGATCACTTTCGATCGCAGGGACCATCCCACTAGTATCCGTCATGGCGGATTCGCCGCATTGGTTCTGGACCCAATCATTGACGGATTTCACCTCACTCGAGTCCTTATGGATGGCGGCAGTAGCCTGAACCTGCTTTATCAGGACACAGTGCGCAAAATGGGTATAGACCCGTCAAGGATCAAACCCACAAAAACGACCTTTAAGGGCGTCATTCCAGGCGTAGAGGCCCATTGCACAGGCTCAATTACACTGGAAGTGGTCTTCGGATCCCTGGATAACTTCTGAAGCGAAGAGTTAATCTTTGATATAGTCCCGTTCCGCAGTGGTTACCATGCACTGCTCGGGCGAACCGCATTTGCGAGATTCAATGCGGTACCGCATTATGCATACCTCAAGCTCGAGATCCCAGGACCTCGCGGGGTTATTACAGTCAATGGAAACACAGAGCACTCTCTCCGAACAGAGGAGCACACTGCGGCCCTCGCAGCAGAAGCGCAAAACAGCCTCTCAAGGCAATCCACCAGTTCGGCGTTCCAAGACCTGGACACCTTCAAGCGCTCTCGGAGCAATCGGCAACTCGACCGCCTGGCGCGATCTGAGCTCGCGTAGCAATGTGTCCCCCACCCCAGTCTCAGCCAAACGGCGAAACTCGTGCCACGCGTACATAATTACGCATTAAAAATACCATGGGCACAAGTGGGGGGGGGGCACACTGCGACACGCCCCAAGACGCGGCTTAAACCGCACTAGGGGCTTCCCGTTTCGTTATTTTTCTCTTTTTCAGGACCTTGATCTCTGGAAACCCTGTCCGGTAGCACTATTGCCGAACACATGATGCAACAACCAAGGAGGCAGAAAGCTACGTCACACCACGGAATTCCCAGGTGGATTAGAATAACGAGCAAAATATTTGATTTAATACTATTCCTCAGCTTGCCCTTGAAAGGGACATAGTCCTACTCTTCGCTAAATCGCACCATCTGTATCATTTTGCTTTAACGCACCTTTTTAATAAACAATGCATAACATTATGACTATTATTGCATTCTTGTTATATATATATATGTGTTCATTAACGACGCCTTGCAACCGTACACTTTGGTACGGCCAATACACCAGGGGCTTACGTACCCCACAATATGGTGTGAAAATTCCAAACACTTTCACAAGTGTGACACCCTGAACTTATAGCATTATATGCATCAGCTCCGAATCATGTCTTTGGTCAAATGTTGGGTTTGCCCGGCTCCTATGTTTTGGTACCTTACATTCCGCTCTATCGGCTAAGGTAGCGCGAGGAGAACTACTGCGATTGTGCCCCGGTTTTGCCGGGCTTAGCACCTCAGTAGAGAAAGCTAAAACTAACTGTCATGATGAGGCGAGAGACTGGTCGCTGTTTGGCGAGGTTTTCGAGTCCCTAAAGACTTATGCCGCTTAGGGCGAGGGGCCGGGCCTGTCCGGCTTAAAGGCGTGTATCGCGCCCCGAATTCAGCCTTCCGAATACCAGGGGCTTCGCCGAAATTTAAAATTATAGAATTCTATGGCTAAGTGAGAGTGATAAAGCATTATTAGTCCGGTTGCCTTGTTCGTTGTGCTGAGCACCTCCCTCGAAGGACCCAAATATGGGAACAAGAGTGCTCAGGTTTATCCCGAACACCCCAGCACTCGTGATTAAGTTGGGTAACGCCAGGGTTTTCCCAGTCACGACGTTGTAAAACGACGGCCAGTGAATTGTAATACGACTCACTATAGGGCGAATTCGAGCTCGGTACCCGGGGATCACACGAGCAAGTTTACTCAAATATTACATCCTTGGAACATTCGTCCGCTATAAGACGGGCACCCTTCAAGACACCCTCATAATAAATTTCGGGGGTGTGATGCTCTTTGCCCAGCGGCGGCCCTTCCTTGATCAGCTTCACGATGTCTAGCTTGGCCCACTGCACCTTCACATGGGCGAAAGCCCGGCGTGCACCTTCGATGCAGACGGACCGCTTGACGACCTCCAGCCGTGGGCAGGCATCCACAAGCCACCTCACCAGGCCGAAGTAGCTGTTCGGAAGGGCATCGCCAGGCCATAGCCGGACTATAAGGCCCTTCATGGTCTGTTCGGCCGCCTTGTGCAGCTCGACCAGCTGCTTTAGCTGGTCGCTCAGAGGCATCGGTTGTTCGGTCCCAGTATACCGAGACCAGAACAGCTTCTCCGTTGAGTTTCCCTCCTCGGCCTGGTAAAACTGTGCAGCATCCGACACGCTGCGGGGCAAATCTGCGAATGCTCCTAGAGAGCTCCAAATTCGGGTAAGTAATCGGTAATTTACTTTTACATGCTTGCTCTGCATATAGAATGCCTTACCCGCCGCTATCTTCTTCATCGCGTCAATCTCCTGGAGGGCCTTTTGGGCTTTGGCCTTGGCACTTTTCGCGCTCTCGAGGGCTGCGGCAAGCTCAGACTCTCACGTCTTCGAGTCAAGCTCCAACGCCTCGTGCTTCGTCACGAGAGCTTGGATCTCTTGCTGCACCTCGCCCACCCGAGCCTCCTGCTTTTCTCGCTCGGTGCACTCCTAGGCCGCTTTATCTTCGGCCTTGGTTAGCGCTTGCTTCAGGGTCGCCACCTCGGTCGTGGCCCCTGGCAGATATACAATGATCCTATCATTTTGCAATCGCGTCTTTTTTTATATATACATATCTATAGACAAGGTATTACTTACCCTTGTTCTCCTCGAGCTGTCTCTTGGCAAGACCGAGCTCTTTCTTGGACCCCTCAAGGTCCTGCTTCAGTATGGCAACCTCCACAGTCAGTGCGGCGGACGCCAGCAGCGAGGCCTGCATACGCATATTGACATACTTATATTAGACTCCTGCGATATTATTTGATCCTCTGTTCGGCTTTTCTTTGTGAACACCGAACAAAGCATCAGGGGCTACTGTCTATGCGGTAATATTTTTCCTATATTTTAAAACACTTACCTCAAAGCCTGTTAGAAGGCTGGCACAGGCTTCAGTCAATCCGCTCTTGGCGGACTGAACCTTCTGGACCACCGCACTCATAATAGTACGGTGCTCCTCGTCGATGGAAGCGCCGCGAAGCGCTTCCAGCAGATTGTCCGGCACCTCTTGATGGACAGAGGTCACCGGCACAGGTGTCTTGCCCCTCTTAGAAGGAGGCCGCCTGCCCGAGCCCGGAACCACTGGAGGTTCCGCGCGCGGTGTTCGGCTGAGGGCCGAACTCAGAGCTCTCAGGAGCTTTGTCCCCTCGGCTCCCGGCGTCCGGGAGGCCGCCTTGAGGCGCCTCCGGGACTGTCTCCCCTCGACCCGGTGCCTTGTGAGACAGCACCTCAGCGTCGTCCGCAGGATGAGGGGAGGTGGCAGTTGGGACTGGATCGCTATCCATGTCTGACGAGCCCAGGGAGCCGTCCGATGATACATCGATACTGACTCGTGGCGGCCTGCATAATCAAGTTTGGTGTTAGGGAAAGCAGTGCAACAAAGGAATGCTACGAGTTACTCTGGTATCCGAATACTTACGATCTCCCCAGGGGCTAGGTCCTGGGCAACCACTCGTCTTCGTCTTCATCGGCGGCGGTGGAGCTGTCCGGAAGGAGAGTCCTTCCCTTCTTGGACCCTTCAGCCCCCCAGTTGGGACGACATTCCTTTTCTTGTCTTCCCCGCCTGGAGGGGGAGCATCTTCTTATTCCTCCTCGTCTTCGGGGAAGGAGTGTGCCGCAGAGTTATTGGACGATGAGTCCGATAACACCTAGCGCCGGGAACTCTTTCGGATTCCCTTGGCCTTCTTGGTCTTCTCCGGCACCTTGTAAGGAGCCGGAGTCTGCATCTCCGTCAGGAGAGCGCCCGCAGTGTCTTCGGGCAAAGGGGCTGGCAGTTAATCTTCCCCGACGTCTCCACCCAGTCCTGTCAAAGGCATGGAGATTAGACCCCGCAAATGATTAAGCTAGGGGAAATAAATGTCCTACGGGACGTATTGAACTCACCGAACGTGCTAGGCACTTTGCGCTTAGTCCGCGGTTCTCAGCGAGAGAAGGAGGGACCTCGGTGCCCTTGAACAGCACCTTCTAGACATCCTTGTGCATCGTATCAAAGAGCTCGCTCAGAGTCTGGTGCCGGGCCGGGTCGAACTCCCACAAGTTAAAATCCCGTTGTCGGTGTCAAAACCGGCGGATCTCGGGTAGGGGGTTCCGAACTGTGCGTCTAGGCTGGATGGTAACAGGAGGCAAGGGACATGAAGTTTTACCCAGGTTCAGGCCCTCTTGATGGAGGTAAAACCCTACGTCCTGCTTGATTAATATTGATGATATGGGTAGTACAAGAGTAGATCTACCACGAGATCGGAGAGGCTAAACCCTAGAAGCTAGCCTATGGTATGATTGTTCTTCTGTATGTTGTCCTACGGACTAAAACCCTCTGGTTTATATAGACACCGGAGAGGGTTAGGGTTACACAAAGTCGGTTACAATGGTAGGAGATCTGCATATCCGTATCGCCAAGCTTGCCTTCCACGCCAAGGAAAGTCCCTTCCGGACACGGGACGAAGTCTTCAATCTTGTATCTTCATAGTCCAGGAGTCCGGCTGAAGGTATAGTCCGGCCATCCGGACACCCCCTAATCCAGGACTCCCTCAGTAGCCCCTGAACCAGTCTTCAATGACGACGAGTCCGGCGCGCAGATTGTGTTAGGCATTGCAAGGCGGGTTCCTCCTCCAAGTACTTCATAGAAGATTTTGAACACAAAGATAGTGTCCGACTCTCAGCGCGTCATGCGAGGCGGTTTCCTTGGCACGTATTGTTAAAGTAGAGATCGTGTCCCCTTATTCCGGGATTTCTCATCAATACGGGCGTGGGTAACCCAACCGCGCCATTGATTACGGCGCTTGGAGATAAGAAAGTTTACCAGGCCGATGGGGACACGTAGTTGCGTCCACCCATATAAGGGGATAAGGATCCACCTTTTCACCTACGCCTTCTTCCTCCTTCGCCTATCCATTTTCGCGCACTCGAGCTCTAGCGCCCAAATCCGCACTCCCCACCTCAACCTTCTCCAGCCATGTCCGGAGCGGGAGGCAAGTGGATGGTCTCCTCCGTCACGGAGGGACACATCAAAAAACCGAGGAAGGCCGGATACTTGTCTAATGACATCGCGCACCGGCTTCCCGAGGAGGGGCAGCTCCTCCCCACCCCAAGGCCCCATGAGAGGGTAGTGTTCCTTCCCCACTTCCTCCGCGTACTGGGCTTTCCTATCCACCCATTCGTCCGGGGACTCATGTTCTACTACGGCCTGGATTTCCATGATCTGGCCCCGAATTTCATCCTCAACATCTCGGTGTTTATCGTCGTGTGCGAGGCTTTCCTCTGCATCCGCCCCCATTTCGGCCTATGGCTCAAGACTTTCAATGTCAAGCCGAAGGTGGTGCGCGGCAACCAGGCGGAGTGCGGAGGCGCCATGGTGGGCAAGATGCCCAACGTCTTATGGCTCGAGGGCTCCTTTGTGGAGACCCTGAAGGGGTGGCAATCGGGGTGGTTTTACATCACCGAGCCGCGCGACCCTGAGTGGGTCGCAGCCCCCGCGTTCCGGTTCGGACCCCCAACACGGCTCATGTCCTGGAAAGAGACGGGACTGTCGTGGGGTAAAAAAGGAGAGCTGACCAGACTCCAAACATGCATCCAAACCCTGGTGGAGAAGAAGCTCAAACTTGTCAACGTAGTCCAGGTTATGCTCATCCGTCGGATCCTCCCGTGTCAACAACGGGCTTTCACGATGTGGGAGTTCGACCCAGCGCGGCACCGAACTCTAAGCAGGCTCTTCGACATGACGTGCGAAGATGCCTGGAAGGTGCTTTTCAAGGGCGTCGAGGCCCCCGCATCCACTACAGAGGATCGCGGATTCAGTACGCAGCGTCACGCTCATGCGGTAAGCTGTTTTTACCTTTTACAGGGTATCAGTTTTTCATAGTTTGACTCCATGCGGGATCTAAGCTCCCTTACCTTTGACAGGATTGGCAGGAGACGTCCGGACAGATCAACTGTCCGGCTCCTTTGCTCGAAGGCCCAGCGGACGCTCGTTTGACGAAGCTGCTGGTCCCGGCACCCCATGTGGTGCCGGAGAAGAAGGCCAAGAAGAAGGCCACGGGGACTCAAAAGAGTGCCCGGTGCCTGGAGGTGTCGAATTCATCATCCGACGACTCCAAGACGCACTGCTCCTACGAAGACGAGGAGGAGGAAGAAGAGACCTCTCCCCCTCCAACGGGGGAAGGGAAGAAAAGGAAGGCCGCCCCAACTGGGGAGGCCGAAGGGTCCAAGAAGGGGAAAACCCTTCCTCCGGACTACTCCACCAACGCCGGCGACGGCGAAGAGGAGTGGCCGCTCAGGGCCAAGCCCCTGGCGAAATCGTAAGTATCCGGATACCAGAGTAATTCATAGTATTCCTTTATTGCACAACTTTCCCTTATGTCGAATATGTTTATGCAGCCCACCCAAGGACCGGCTCGACGCGTCGTCGAGCGGTTCACTGGACTCGTCGGATGTGAATTCGCTTCTGACGGCTTCCTCCCCCCGCCCTACGGACGACGCCGAAGTGTTGTCCCAACAGGCTCCAAGCCAGGAGGAGGTGGTCCTGGAGGCGCCGCAAGGCGACCTCCCGAACTCCAGGAGTAAAGGGGACAAAACCCCCCAGGGCTCCAAGTCCGGCTCTAGGCCGGACACCGCTCCGGAACCTTCAAAGGTTCTAGAGTCCGGCGGGCGACCTACTTCCAAGAGGAGCAAGCCCTCCGTGCCGGTGACCCCTGTCCAACCGGAGGCGCCGGACAGTCTGTTGGAGGCGCTCAAAGGAGCCTCCATCGATGAGGAGCACCGCACCATTATGAGTGCGGTGGTCCAGCAGGTTCAGTCGCCAAGAGCGGACTGACTGAAGCTTGTACTAGCCTTTTAACAGGCTTTGAGGTAAGTAAAGAATGTGTAAATAATATTACCGCATAGACAGTAGCCCCTGATGCTCTGTTTGGCGTTCGGGAAGAAAAGCCGAATAGAGGATCAAATAAAATTCGCAGGAGTCTAACAAAAAGGAGTCAATATGCGTATGCAGGCTTCTCTGCTGGCGTCCGCCGCACTGACTGCGGAAGATGACACGCTAAAGCAGAACCTCAAGCAGTCCGAGCAAGAGCTCGGGCGTGCCAAGAAGCAGCTCGAGGACAAGGAAGGTAAGAAATACCTTGTTTAAATATATATTAAAAAAGGTGCAATTGCAAAAAATGATAGGATTATCATGGCTATTGTAGAGGCCACGTCTGAGGTGGTGACCCTTAAGCAAGCGCTGCTCGAGGTCGAGAAGAGGGCGGCCATGGAGCGCACCGAGCGGGAGAAGTATGAGGTCGAGGTTGGCAAGGTGCGTCAGGAGCTCCAGGCTCTCATGGAAAAACATGAGAGTTTGGAGCTTGACTCAAAGACGCGAGCGTCTGAGCTCACGGTGGCTATTAAAAATGCCAAGTCTGCCAAGGCCGAATCCCAGAAGACCCTCCAGGAATTGGATGAGGTGAAAAAGATAGCGGCGGGTAAGGCATTCTTTATGCAAAGCAAACACGTAAACATAAGTTACTTGTTACTTACCCGAATCCGGAGCTCTCCAGGAGCATTCGCAGATCTTCCCCGTAGCGTGTCCGATGCCGCCGCATTCTATCGAGCCGAGGAAGGCAGCTCGACAGAGAAGGTGTTCTGGTCTCAGTATGCTGAGGCCGGACACCCCGTGCCCCTGAGCGACTAGCTGAAGCACCTGGTCGAGCTCCACAAGGCGGCCGAATAGGCCATGAAGGGCCTCATAGTTCGGCTGTGGCCTGGAGAGGCTCTGCCTGGGAGCTATTTTGGGCTGGTGCGACGGCTGGTGGGGGCCTGTCCAAGGCTCGAAGTCATCAATCGCTCTGTCTGCATTGAAGGCGCCCGTAGGGCCCTTGCCCGTGCCAAGGTGCACTGGGGCAAGCTGGATGCTGAGAAGCTTGTGAAGGATGGGCCACCGCCGGGGAAGGAGCATCGCAAGCTCGAGAATTATTATAAGGATGTTCTGAAGGGTGCCTGCCTTATGGCGGATGAATGTTCCAGGGATGTAATTTTTGAGTAAAACTCGCTCGTTTTATCCCGTGCGCTGAAAACTTGTTCATATGCGCTAAGCAATGCTGTTTGAATTTAAAATATTACCTTCTGTGCGGCTGTTTATCAATTCTGAGAGATGGCGAGTCGTCGGCTTCTGCCCCCGTGCCGCTAGTGCTGGGGTGTTCGGGGATAAACCTGAGCGCTCTTTTTCCCATGTTTGGGTCCTTCGTGGGAGGCGCTCAGCACAACGAATGAGGCAATCGGACTATAATGCGTGAACACTCTCACTTAGCCATAGAATTCTATAATTTTAAATTTCAGCGAAGCCCCTGGTATTCGGAAGACCGAGTTCGGTGCGCTATCCACGCCTTGGCCGGACAGAGCCGACTCCTCGCTCTAAGCGGCATAAGTCTTTAGGGACTCAAAAAACCTCTCGAACAGCGACCAGCTCTCGCTTCATCATGACAGTCAGTTTTAGCTTTCTCTACTGAGGTGCTTGACCCATCTCAACTGGGGCACAATCGCAGTAGTTCTCTAGTGCTACCTTAGCCGATATAGCGGAACGTAAGGCACCAAAACATAGGAGCCGGGCAAACCCAACTATTGACCCAAGACATGATTCGGAGCCGGTGCATATAATGCTATAAGTTCGGGGTGCCGCACTTGTTAAAGTGTTTGGACTTCTCACACCGTATTGAGGGGTACTAAAGCCCCTGGCGTGTTTTGGCCGTACCAAAGTGTACGGGTGCAACATGTTGTTAAGGAACATATATTTGTAAAAAAAAGGTAATGCAAAAATAGACAAAAGCTATGCATTGTTTATTAAAAAGGGCTGCGATCAAAGCAGAACGATACAAATAATGCGATAAGCAAAAGGTTGGACTATTTAACATGTCCGTTCCAGGGGCAGGCTGCGAAATGGTAAGCGAAACAGGTATACTGCTCGTGATAGAGACCACCTGGGAGTTCCGTAATGCGGCATGGCTTGTCTGCTTCCTTGGTTCTTGCATCGTTTGTGTGGCAATTGAAATGCCGAACAGGCCTTCCGAAGAGTGGAGTCCTGAAAGTAAGAGAAAATTAAAAAATCGGCAGCCCCTGGTGCGGTTTAAGCTGTGTTTCGGGCATGCCGTGATGGTGCCCCTCCCCCTGCACCAATGGTATTTCTAGGGCATAGTTATGTACGCGAAGTACTGGTGTCGCATTTTTGCGAGGGCTAGGGTTGGGGCCGCATTGCTACGCCTGCTCGGAACGTGCCAGGCGGTCTTGTTGTAGGTTACTCCGGGCGCGCTTGACGGTGTCCGGACGTTTAATGGCCGGACTGGAGAACTGCCTGGAGAGGCTGCTTTGTACTTCCGCAGCAAGGGCCGCCGTGTGCTCCTCCGTTTGGAGAGAGCGTTCGGTGTTTCCATTGACCGTAATTACTCCTCGAGGGCCTGGCATCTTGAGCTTAAGGTATGCGTAGTGCGGTACCGCATTGAACTTGGCGAATGTGGTTCGCCCGAGCAGTGCGTGATAGCCACTGCGGAATGGGACTATGTCGAAGATTAACTCCTCGCTTCGGAAATTATCCAGAGATCCGAAGACCACTTCAAGTGTGACTGAGCCTGTACAGTTGGCCTCTACACCTGGTATTACGCCTTTAAAGGTCGTTTGGTGGGCTTAATCCTTGAGGGATCTATGCCCATTTTCCACACTGTATCCTGGTAAAGCAGGTTCAGGCTGCTGCCGCCGTCCATAAGGACTCTAGTGAGATGAAATCCGTCAATAATTGGGTCTAGAACCAATGCGGCAAATCCTCCATGACGGGTGCTAGTGGGATGGTCCCTTCGATCAAAGGTGATCGGGCAGGAGGACCATGGGTTGAACTTTGGGGCGAATGGCTCTATCGCGTATACGTCCCTTAACGCGCGATTCCGCTCCCTCTTGGGGATGTGGGTTGCATATATCATGTTCACCGTCCGCACTTGTGGGGGAAAACCCTTCTGTCGACTGTTGTTCGGCGGCCGGGGCTCTTCGTCATCATCTCTATGTAGCCCCTTGTCAGTATTTTCGGCATTTAACTTGTCTGCCTGCTTGAACACCCAATAATCCCTGTTGGTGTGATTGGCCGACTTTTCGGGGGTGCCGTGTATCTGGCACAAGCGGTCGAGTATTCGGTCCAAACTGGACGGGCCCCTAGGATTTCTTTTGAATGGTTTTTTCCGCTGACCGGATTTAGAGCCTCTAAATCCGGCGTTAACTGCCGTATCCTCAGGGTTGTCACCGTTAATGCGGCGCTTCTTCTTGTTGCGACACGACCTGCCACTACTGTCCCTGGTATCCGAATTACCAGGGTTCTTGGTCATGTTGTTGCTACGAGCAAGCCAGCTGTCTTCTCCCGCGCAAAAGCGAGTCATAAGTGTCGTGAGTGCTGCCATAGATTTCGGCTTTTCCTGTCCATGGTGCCGGGCAAGCCACTCGTCACGGATATTGTGCTTGAAGGCTGCTAGGGCCTCTGCGTCCGGACAGTCGACTATTTGATTTTTCTTTGTTAGGAACCGTGTCCAGAATTGCCTGGCCGATTCATCTGGCTGCTGAATTACGTGGCTTAGGTCATCTGCGTTTGGGGGTCGCACATAAGTGCCATGGAAATTGTCAAGTAATGCGGCTTCCAGGTCCTCCCAACAACCAATTGATCCTGCTGGCAAGCTATTAAGCCAATGCCAAGCTGGTCCTTTAAGCTTGAGTGGGAGGTATTTGATGGCGTGGAGATCATCGCCGCGGGCCATATGGATATGAAGGTAATAATCCTCGATCCATACCGCAGGATCTGTTGTGCCATCATATGATTCGATGTTTACGGTTTTGAAACCCTCAGGGATTTGATGATCCATTACTTCGTCTGTGAAGCATAGTGGGTGTGCGGCACCTCTGTACTGGGCTATACCACGATGTAGCTCCAATGAGCTTTGTCTACTGTGTTCGGCCCTGTCGGATTTGTGTCCGGTGTGACGGTTATCGTCTCGAGTCGTGGGGAGCCCACGCGATCCATAGATCGATCTTGTTTGCCTTGCCTTGTCCTCCAACATATCTCGCAGGTCAGGCGCATTTTCCCATGCCTTGGTACGGGGTGCGGCTTGAGTGGAGGGTCGAGAGGCCTCTTTGTCGTGGCCACGAGGTGGCCGGTCGGCCGTATCAAGTGTTGGTGATGTAGGTTTAAGTGCTTCCTCCTCTAATCGGGGTAGCAACCTGCGCTTTGGGTAGCTCTTGGAGGGGCGTTCGAGTTTATGCTCTTCGGCCGCAAGGACTTCAATCCATCTGTCGACTAGCAAATCTTGATCAGCTCTAAGCTGTTGCTGTTTTTTCTTGAGGCTTCTTGCCATGGCCATAAGCCTGCGTTGAAAACGCTCTTGCTCGACGGGATCCTCTGGAACGACGAATTCGTCATCGTCGAGGCTTTCCCCGTCTTCGAAGGGAGGCGTATAATTATCGTCCTCGACCTATCTATCTTCCGCTCTCTCATGAGGGCTGGCTTCTCTATCCTCCCGTGCTGAATCTTGCTGGAGGGGGTTTTCTTCGGCACTCTTCAGAGTATTATTATCTCCCGTGCCGGAAACGCCGTGTTTGCTTTGGCGGGATTTTGAGCGGCGCCGCTGACGCCGGCGCTTAGGCTGTTTCTTGGAGGGGTCATCCTCCACTGTTCCATCGCCATCTCCTTCTTTTGGGGTGTCCACCATGTATATGTCATATGACGAGGTGGCTTTCCAGGGCCCAATAGGCGCTGGTTCTTCATCGTCTCCTGCATCGGCGTCCATACCGTCGATGTCTTCGAAGTCGAAGTCGAGCATGTCGGTTAAATCGTCGACATTTGCTACAAAGTGGGTGGTGGGTGGGCTTTGAATTTCTTCATCGTCCGTATCCCAACCTTGTTGACCGTAGTCCGGCCAGGGCTCTCCTGATAAAGAGAGAGACTTTAGTGTCTTCAGAATATCGCCGAGAGGCGAGTGCTGAAAGATGCCCGTGGCAGTAAAGTCCATGATCGGCGCCCAATCAAATTCGATCGGCAGGGGCGCGGAGGGTTCGGTGTCCGGAGAGGAGTACGGATCCTTGGAGTCATGAGTCTCGCGGAGTGCAGGGCTGGTGTTCGGCTCGATCACCGTTGGGATCGCAGCCCCCGAGGCGGCGTCCAACCACCCATCATCGATCGGCGCAGTTGGCTTCGAATTAAGGGTCGAAGCCGATGCGGGTGCGGCCTCCAGGGCACTGTTCGGCAGCAGAGCTAGATCATGCTCGTCGTGACAGTGCGGCGCGCTCGGCAGTGGCTCGAATCTGTCGAGGATCAAGTCCCCGTGGATGTCAGCCGTGTAGTTTAAACTTCCAAATCTGACCTGACGGCCAAGGGCATAGCTTTCGATCTGCTCCAGATGGCCAAGTGAATTGGCCCACAGTGCGAAGCCGCCGAAAATGAAGATCTGTCCGGGGAGGAAGGTCTCACCCTGGACTGCATCGCTATTGATGATCGTAGGAGCCATCAAGCCTAACGGCGACGACACAGAGGAACTCTCAATGAAAGCACCAATGTCGGTGTCAAAACCGGCGGATCTCGGGTAGGGGGTCCCGAACTGTGCGTCTAGGCCGGATGGTAACAGGAGGCAAGGGACACGAAGTTTTACCCAGGTTCGGGCCCTCTTGATGGAGGTAAAACCCTACGTCCTGCTTGATTAATATTGATGATATGGGTAGTACAAGAGTAGATCCACCATGAGATCGGAGAGGCTAAACCCTAGAAGCTAGCCTATGGTATGATTGTTGTTCTGTATGTTGTCCTACGGACTAAAACCCTCCGGATTATATAGACACCGGAGAGGGTTAGGGTTACACAAAGTCGGTTACAATGGTAGGAGATCTGCATATCCGTATCGCCAAGCTTGCCTTCCACGCCAAGGAAAGTCCCTTCCGGACACGGGACGAAGTCTTCAATCTTGTATCTTCATAGTCCAGGAGTCCGGCTGAAGGTATAGTCCGGCCATCCGGACACCCCCTAATCCAGGACTCCCTCACCCGTTGTTGACACAGGAGGATCCGACGGATGAGCATAACCTAGATTATGTTGACAAGCTTGAGCTTCTTGCTTGCCATACTCCGGATACATTTCTGAAGTCCATCCAGCTCCACCGATGAACCCCACGACAAGCCCTTCTCTTTCCAGGAAGTGAGCCATGTAGGGAATCCGGATCAAAACTCGGGGGCTGCCCCCATTTGGCGTCGCGTGGCTCGGTGATGTAGAACCACGCCGATTGCCATCCCTTTATTTTCTCCACGAAGGAGCCTTCAAGCCATATAATGTTGGGCATCTTGCCCACCATGGCTCCACCACATTCTGCTTGTTGGCCTCGTACCACCTTCGGCTTGATATTGAAGGTCTTTAACCACAGGCCGAAGTGGGACCAGATGCGGAGGAAAGCCTCACACACAATGATGAACGCCGAAATGTTGAGGACGAAGTTCGGGGCCAGATCATGAAAGTCCAGCCCATAGTAGAACATGAGACCACAGACGAATGGATGGAGGGGAAACCCCAGTCCGCGGAGGAAGTGGTGGAGGAAAACTACCCTCTCGTGAGGTTCCGGGGTAGGGACGATCTGCCCCGCAGCGGGCAGCCGATGCGTGATATTCGCGGCTAAGTATCCGGCTCCGTGCAACTTCTTGATGTCCCCCTCCGTGACGGAGGAGACCATCCACCTGCCTCCCTCTCCGGACATGGTTGGAGAAGGTTGAGGTGGGAAGTGCGGACTTGGGCGCTAGAGCTCGAGTGTGCAAAAACGGATGAGCGAAGGAGGAAGAAGGCGTGGATGGAAAGGTGAATCCTTATCCCTTTATATGGGCAGACGAAACTAAGCGTCCCCACTAGCCTGATAAAACTCGCTTATCCCCCAAGCGCCATAATCGATGGCGCAGTTGGGTTACCCACACCCGTATTGATGAGAATCCCGTGATAGGGGGACACGATCTCTGCTTTGACAAGACGTGTCAAAAAACTGCCTCGCGTTATGTGCGGGGCTAGTTAAAGGAAACAGTTTGAATAATCACCGGGCCATGGCATAATGTCGTGTTGCCAAAAAAAGTTAGAAAATTAGATTTGTGAAAATATTATTCTCTCTACGGTGGTATGTGGAACTTATTTTGCAGGGTCGGACACTATCCTTATATTCAAATTCTTCCGTGATGTATTCGGAGAAGGAACCCGCCTTGCAATGCCGAAGACAATACTGCGCACCGGACTCATCATCATTGAAGCCTAGTTCAGGGGCTACTGAGGGAGTCCTGGATTAGGGGGTCTCCGGACAGCCGCATTATATCCTTTGGCCGGACTGTTAGACTGAAGATACAAGATTGAAGACTTCGTCTTGTGTCCGGATGGGACTCTACTTGGCGTGGAAGGCAAGCTAGGCAATACGGATATGGATATCTCCTCCTTTGTAACCGACCTTGTGTAACCCTAACCCTCTCCGGTGTCTATATAAACCGGAGGGTTTTAGTCCGTAGGACAACAACTACAACATACAATCATACCATTGGCTAGCTTCTAGGGTTTAGCCTCTCCGATCTCGTGGTAGATCTACTCTTGTACTACCCATATCATCAATATTAATCAAGCAGGACGTAGGGTTTTACCTCCATCAAGAGGGCCTGAACCTGGGTAAAACATTGTGTCCCCTGCCTCCTGTTACCATCCACCTTAGACACACAGTTTGGGACCCCCTACCCGAGATCCGTCGGTTTTGACACCGACTCCAGGTTCTTGGGGCTGTCGCTTGGATGCCCTTCTGGCAATGTCATCGGCTTCCTTGTTGGTTCCCCGGGGCACATGCTGCAACTCCAAGCCCAGGAACTACTTCTCCATCTTGCGTACCTCCGTGAGGTATGCCTCCATGTGTTCGTCCTTCGGCTCGTATACTTTGTTGGAGAAGTTGACGAGGAGCTGGGAGTCGCCCTTGATGGTGAGACGCTTCACCCCCAGCGCCGCCGCAGCCTTCAGCCCGGCTATGAGGCCTTCATACTCTGCAATGTTGTTGGAGACCTTCTCGCCCTGTTGGAAGCAGAGCTGCACGGCTTAGTAGAGCTTATCCTGAGTGGGCGAGATGAGCACTGCTCCAGCCCCCGCGCCTTGGTGCGTGAAGGCACCATCGAAATACATGACCCAGCCGTCGGGCGCCTCACTTCCCGGCAAAAGGGACCGGTCCTCGCCTATTTCAAGCACCGGGGCGTCCCCCCATTCTGCCATAAAATCGGCGAGCGCGGCTCCCTTGATGACCCTGGTGGTGCTGAACTCCAACTGGAACGCTTGCAGCTCAATGTTCCACTCGGTGACCCTCTCGGCGGAGTTGGGGCTCCTGAGCACCCTCTCCAATGGGTAGGCTAAGACGACCTTGGTGGGGTGGCCCTGGAAGTAGTGCCGCAACTTACACGAGGCCACCAAGAGCGCGAGTAAGAGCTTCTGAGGCATGGGATATCGTGCCCTTGTGTCCTGCAACACTGTGCTAACGAAATACACCGGGTGCTCGACGAGAGCTGGCGTGTTGGTGAGGCTAGTGTCTTGCGGAAGTTGGGGCGTCTCCTGAGGTGGTGGAACCGCCGACGCTTGATCGCCTGTCAGGACCTCGGCGGCGGCGTCCTGCCGAGCTTGGTCCCCTGTTGATGCTGCTATGGCTCTTACGGCACCTTCCTGGTCTTGCGTCATCTTGGCTGGTGGCGTAGCTCGGCGCGACGTGCCTTTGGCTTGGTGCTCTTCCCGAACCGCCACCAGGGTCGCGCTGGCGGAGTAGGGAGTGGCGGCAAGACAGAGCACTAGGGGCTCGAGAGGTCGCGGCGCCACCATCACTAGAAGGCTAGTCAGGTATCTCTTGAGGTCTTGAAATGCTCGGTCGGCCTCCGGGGTCCACTCGAATGTGCCCTTCTTCTTCATCAGCTTGAAGAAAGGTA
Source organism: Triticum urartu (assembly GCF_003073215.2). Taxonomy (NCBI): domain Eukaryota; kingdom Viridiplantae; phylum Streptophyta; class Magnoliopsida; order Poales; family Poaceae; genus Triticum; species Triticum urartu. The sequence continues at coordinate 457,407,544 of NC_053025.1, read as the reverse complement.
GGGCGCACTCTCCCAGCTTGGAAATGAAGCGTCCCAACACAGTCACCCGTCCAGCAAGCTTCTGCATTTCCTTGAGGGTCTGCGGTGGGCTCATGTCTTCAATGGCCTTGACCTTCTCTGGGTTGGCCTCGATCCCCCTGTGACACACAAGGAAGCCCAACAACTTGCCGGAAGGGACGCCAAACACACACTTCCCCAGGTTGAGTCGCAGGTCCACCTGGCGGAGGCTTTCAAAGGTCTCCTCCAGATCTTGGATCAAGCTCCTTGAGGGAGTCCTGGATTAGGGGGTGTTCGGATAGCCGGACTATACCTTAAGCCGGACTCCTGGACTATGAAGATACAAGATTGAAGACTTCGTCCCGTGTCCGGAAGGGACTTTCCTTGGCGTGGAAGGCAAGCTTGGCGATACAGATATGTAGATCTCCTACCATTTTAATCGACTTTGTGTAACCCTAACCCTCTCCGGTGTCTATATAAACCGGAGGGTTTTAGTCCGTAGGACAAGATATAGAACAACAATCATACCATAGGCTAGCTTCTAGGGTTTATCCTCTCTGATCTCGTGGTAGATCTACTCTTGTACTACCCATATCATCAATATTAATCAAGTAGGACATAGGGTTTTACCTCCATCAAGAGGGCCCGAACCTGGGTAAAACTTCGTGTCCCTTGCCTCCCGTTACCATCCGGCCTAGATGCACAGTTCGGGACCCCCTACCCGAGGTCCGCCGGTTTTGACACCAACATTGGTTCTTTCATTGAGAGTTCCTCTGTGTCATCGCCATCAGGAAGGATGCCTCGCCCCGTCTTTAAAGACGGCACCGTTGCTAAGGGAGCTTTGGCTGCTGGCCAAACCCTCCGGCTAGGTGGTTTTCTCATGACCGCCTATTCGGCTTCTGCGCCGGCGATGACCTCTCGAGCCATCGAAAACAATCTTCATGTCAGCTCGGAACACGTCGAGCAGTTAGATCCAATGGAGCTCTTCTCCATAAACGAGCTCTTGGATCGCATCGCCGCCCTGGGAGTCGCTACGGATTATGACCAGATTGGGCCTAAGCCCGATCTGAGAGAGATTAACTCTCCCCAAGTCACCCATCACGTTGCCGTGGTAGAGGGACAGCGCGGCGACCCTTCATCTATCTTAAAGACTTGCTACGTCCAGATTCCCGATCCCTCCAAGCCGGATACCCGCGGAGGGGAGGATATCACTCAAGACCTGAACTTAGAGTCAGGCGACGAGCTGGATTCATTGGACAACATCCGGGAATCCAAATTTTTGAGTTCGGAAATTCCTCAGCCTCCGAGCCTCACATGGGGTGAGGCTTCAGATTTAATTCCACCCACCCACCCGAACATAAGCGATCTATCCCAAATCAGGCAAGAGCCCGAAGAAACAGTACATCATTACTGGGCCAGATTCCTCCTGGTTAGGAATAGGATAAGGGAGTGCAGCGAGGAAGACGCAATCTCAATCTTCTGCAATAATTGCACGGACAAGGGAATCCTCAACGCCATAAGTCGCCGTGATATTACATGCTTCGCTGACTTGGCGTCCATTGTATGAAAATACTGTGCGATGGAAAGCGCCTGGAAAACCAAAATAAAATTTTGGGACGATCCGGCCCTGAATACATACCCAGTCCGAAATAAAAGGGTGCATCATCGCTAGACACCCAGGTCAAACACCAAAAAGCAAAAACCCTCTACAGGGCATGGAACCGTACTAGAAGGATGGCTTAATGGACCCTGTAAAATTCACAGTACAGAGGACGCCACACCAACTCACAGCCTTAGAGCATGTTGGATACTCCGGCAGGTGGGCAAAATTGGCGAAGATCTCCTAATTCCGGAGGCCACAGAAAGCCACCCCAGAGACACCAATACGGTATTAACAGTCTTCGAGACTTTCACATCAAATAATATGCGAAAAAGGACACTCCGCAGCCTTGCCGAAGTCTACCAAGTAGCAACAATAAACCCATGGAGTGACACGGCTATTACCTTTAACGCCAGTGATGAACCTAAATTCCGAACAGCCCGAGCACCAGCCACATTGGTCCTCAGTCCAATAGTGGACGGCTTTCGTCTTACCAAGGTACTCATGGACGGCGGCAGCGGATTGAACCTCATTTATGAGGAAACCCTTCAAAAAATGGAAATAGACTGGAACCGCATTGAGCAAGGCAGCACAACCTTTAGAGGAATAATCCCCAGTCGAGAAGCGCGCTGTACAGGAAAAATCACAGTAGATGTGGTGTTCAGCACGCCGGATAATTACAGGTCCGAAGAGGTCACGTTCCATGTGGCTCCGTTCAGCAGCGGTTATCACGCTCTGTTAGGGCGGGAAGCGTTTACAATCTTCCAAGCAATACCCCATTACGGGTACATGAAGCTCAAGATGGCCGGGCCTAAAGGGATCATCACTCTCGCTAGTGATCCGGACATAGCACTCCGCGTCGAAAACAAGACAGCCGCACTGGCCCTCGAGGCACTATCCAAAGCCCTAGCAGCCAAGGAACTGACTGCGCTGCACTCCACGGTGAATAGGGATGATGTGGTACTCGACAAAAGATCCAAGTCCACCTCCTTTAAACTGGCAGACGAAATAGTCAAATTCCAGGTCCATCCAACGGACCCCAATAAAACAGCTTCCATCGGGGCACGGTTAAACCCTGATGTAGACGCCGCACTGTGAGAGTTCCTACGAGAGAATTGGGACATTTTCGCCTGGCACCCTTCATACATGCCAGGAATACCACGCAGGCTGGCCGAGCACAGCCTAAATATCCTAAAAGGATTCAAACCTGTCAAACAAGCTCTTCGGCGTTTTTCTGAACCTAAGAGACAGGCTATGGGAGAGGAGCTAGCAAAGCTATTGGTGGCTGGATTCATCAGAGATATAAAATATCCGGACTGGCTAGCAAACCTGGTGATGGTACCAAAGAAGGACAAATCATGGCGCATGTGTGTTGATTTTAAAGACCTTAACAAGGCTTGCCCAAAGGATCCCTTCCCCCTCCCCCGCATCGATCAAATTATCGATGCTACCGCAGGACACGATTCATTGTGTTTCCTCGACGCATATTCCGGCTACCATCAAATCAAGATGGCAGAAACAGACCAAGCCGCAACGGCATTTATTACACCATACGGCCCATTCTGCTTCAACACAATGCCCTTCGGGCTCAAAAATGCCGGCGCAACATATCAGCGCATGATTCAGACATGTCTGGCAAACCAGATCAGCAAAACAGTGGAGGCACATGTAGATGATTTGGTCGTCGAAACAAGACATGTCGAATCTCTAGTAGACGACTTGAGGCTCACATTTGATAACCTCCGAACATATGACATCAAGCTCAACCCGGAAAAATGCGTTTTCGGCGTCCCAGTCGGAAAGCTCTTAGGCTTCATTGTATTCAGTAGAGGAATTGAAGCAAATCCAGCCAACATCTGAGCTCTGTCACAATTGGATATTCCAAAAGACCTCAACCAAATACGAAAGTTAACCGGATGCGTGGCGGCTCTAAGCCGCTTTATCTCCCGCTTGGGAGAAAAGGCCCTACCCCTTTACCGCCTCCTTCGGCTCACCGAACACTTTGAATGGACGGATGCAGCCATGGCCGGACTCAACGAAATAAAAGCCATATTGGCAACAAACCCAGTCCTGGCCGCGCCAAACATTGGTGAACCAATGCTATTGTACATTGCAGCAACACATCAGGTTGTAAGCGCAGTGCTCGTCGTCGAACGAGAAATGGACGGACACAAATTCCTCCTTCAAAAACCAGTCTATTATGTGTCCACTGTCCTCACTCCGTGCAAATCACAGTACCCGCATTATCAAGAGATCGCTTACGTGGTATTCATGGCATCCCGGAAGCTACGACACTACTTTCAAGAGTGTTCAATAACAGTAGCCTCGGAAGTACCACTTAATGATATTATAAACAACCGTGATGCAACGGGCCGGATTGCAAAATGGGCCATTGAGCTCCTCCCGTTCGACATAACTTATAAGCCACGGCGAGCCATCAAGTCGCAAGTTTTGGCCGACTTCGTCGCAGAATGGACGGAGGCCGAACTCCCTAAAGAGTACGGCACATATTCAAATTGGATCATGCATTTCGACAGCTCCAAGATGTTGGCCGGACTAGGGGCTGGCGTCGTTTTGACGTCCCCCATAGGAGACACAGTTCAATACATACTCCAGATTATGTACACAGACTTCAACAATGCAGCCGAATATGAGGCCCTTTTACATGGTCTCTGGATGGCAGTATCCATGGGCATTCAACGCCTAGAGGTGCGCGTGGACTCGAACCTCGCAATATCCCAAATAAATGGAGACTTCGATGCCAAGGATCCAAAAATGGCAGCTTACCGCAACGCCGTCCTAAAAATGTCAGCTCGGTTCGAAGGGCTTGAATTTCACCATATAGCCCGGGAAAATAATCAGGCGGCAAATGTCCTAGCACGCATCGGCGCAAAACGCGATGTAGTCCCCCCCCAACATCTTCTTGGAAAGGCTGTTCAAGCCATCCGTAGTATGGGAAGGGGAGCCGAACAATAACAGCCCGGACCCAACCGCACTGCCCGACACCGAACATTCTGACACAATCGGAGGCTCTGCCAATGAAATAACACCTTCAGCCCACGTAATAATGGCCATCATCGCTCCATGGACAGAACCATTCCTTGCCTACCTTACTAGGCAGGAACTCCCCGAGGACCAAAATGAGGCACGCTGCATAGTGCGGCGATCCAAAGCCTACAAAGTCCACGAGGGAGAGCTTTATAAGAAAAGCACTACCGGAGTCCTTCAAAGGTGTATCTCCAAAGAGGAAGGGCGGAACCTCCTGGCTGAAATTCATGCCGGACTCGATGGTCATCACGCTACAGCTCGGTCCCTTGTAAGCAAGGCCTTCCGTATAGGCTTTTGTTGGCCGACGGCCCGAGCAGATGCCCAGGACTTAGTCCAACGATGCGTCGGTTGCCAGCTCTTTGCAAACCAAAGCGTTATGCCACCCACTGCCCTTCGAACTATCCTGATCACTTGGCCCTTCACGGTCTGGGGGCTTGACATGGTTGGACCCCTTAAAGGCGGAACCCACAAGCAAAAATACTTACTGGTCATGGTGGATAAGTTCACCAAATGGATTGAAGCCAAGCCTGTTAAGACGGCCGAATCCGGACCGGTGATAGACTTTATATTCGGGGTTGTACACCGTTATGGCGTCCCCCACAGCATCATCACTGATAACGGCTCGAACTTTACGACTGACGAGGTAAAACTCTGGTGCAAAAACATGGGCATCAAGCTTGATTATGCTTCCGTCTATCACCCACAAACTAACGGCCAGGTCGAACGTGCAAATGGTCTTATCATGAGCGGCATCAAACCCAGATTAGTGCGGTCCCTCAAGGAATCTAACACGCACTGGGTAGAGGAGCTCGACTCCGTACTCTGGGGGCTGCGGACCACACCGAATCGCACCACCGGATACACACCATTCTTTATGGTGTACGACGCAGAGGCAGTTTTGCCTTGCGACATAATTCATGACTCACCTCGAGTGCGCATGTACGAAGAAAGAGAAGCCGAGCTCGATCGGCAGGACAGTTTGGACGCATTGGAGGAGGAGCGTGACGTGGCAAAAGCCCGTTCCGCATTCTATCAACAGCAGGCTCGAAGATACCAAAGCAGAGAAGTACGGGCCAAAAACTACGACGTTGGCGAATTAGTTCTACGCCTGCCGGACAAGAAAAAGGACAAACTCAAGCCCAAGTGGGAAGGTCCCTTCATAATTGACCAAGTCCTGACTGGTGGAGCGTACCGCCTACGAGATGCATCGGATAACCGACTCAAGCCGAACCCATGGAACGCAGCCCGTCTCCGAAGATTCTATGCCTAGCGCCGGACTCTGTGTTCGTCTCCTTCCTCTGTCCATTTTTTATATATCCTGTTTGTCTTACATTACTCTCCTTCTCCCCTTCCTTTCTCTTATAGCCTTTAAAGGCTCATCAAATGACATGCTATTCGCACTCATTAAACCTGGGGGCTTCTTTTACCAGAAGCTTATTTATACGGGCTTCATGCCCAACACATGTGTGAGACTTCCGCATGTACCTTTTATTTCACCATTATATGCATCGATATGACTTAAGTTTTGGCCAAGCTGGGTTGCCTGGCTCCTGTGCTTACCCCTACGTTCCCGATTATTCGGCTAGGCGGTAAAGGGAGCACCTCTGCGATTGTTACTGCCGGATCAGCCGGATGTGTACCTCAGACTGGGTGAAGCCGAAAGCTAGCGTTCTTAAGGGAATATTCGGTCAGTGACCCAAAAGATGATCTTTTTACTTATTTATTTATGCGCCCCCAGATGCTTTTTCCTGCGTTTTTTTTCGCAGAATGGGCATGCACTTTAGGGCATGCCTCCCAGGGAAAGGAACCTGAGGGAGTCCTGGATTAGGGGGTGTTCGGGTAGCCGGACTATACCTTCAGCCGGACTCCAGGACTATGAAGATACAAGATTGAAGACTTCGTCCCGTGTCCGGATGGGACTTTCCTTGGCGTGGAAGGCAAGTTTAGCGATGCGGATATTCAAGAACTCCTACCATTGTAACCGACTCTATGTAACCCTAACCCTATCCGGTGTCTATATAAACCGGAGGGTTGTAGTCCGTACGCAATCAACTCCATATACAACAATCATACCATAGGCTAGCTTCTAGGGTTTAGCCTCCTTGATCTCGTGGTAGATATACTCTTGTACTACCCATATCATCAATATTAATCAAGCAGGACGTAGGGTTTTACCTCCATCAAGAGGGCCCGAACCTGGGTAAAACATAGTGTTCCCTGCCTCCTGTTACCATCCGGCCTAGATGCACAGTTCGGGACCCCCTACCCGAGATCCGCCGGTTTTGACACCGACATTGGTGCTTTCATTGAGAGTTCCTCTGTGCCGTCACAATCAGGAAGGATGGCTCCTCCCGTCTTTAAAGACGGCGCCGTTGCTAAGGGAGCCTTGGCTGTCGGCCAAACCCTCCGGCTAGGTGGTTTCCTCATGACCGCCTGTTCGGCTGTTGCACCGATTGTGACCTCTCGGGTCATCAAAAGCAACCTACACGTCAGCTCGGAGCTCGTCGAGAAGCTAGATCCAATGGAGCTCTCTTCTGTAAACGAGCTCTTGGATCGCATCGCCGCCCTGGGGGTCGCTACGAATTACGACCAGGTTGGGCTTAAACCCGATCTAAGAGAAATTAACTCTCCCCAAGTCACCCCCCCACGTTGCCGTGGTAGAGACGCTGTGCGGCGACCCTTCATCTATTTTAAGGACTAGCTACGTCCGAATTCCCGACCCCTCCAAGCCGGATACCCGCGGAGGGGGAGATATAACTCAAGACCTGAGCTTAGGATCAGGCAACGGGCCAGATTCACTAGACAACATCCAAGAATCCGAACTTCAGAGTTCGGAAACTCTTCGGCCTCCGAATCTTGGATTGGGTGAGGTTTCAGTTTCAACGACACCCGCCCACCCAATCATAAGCGATCTCTCCCAAATCAGGCAGATGTCCGAGGAAACAGTACATCATTACTGGGCCAGATTCCTCCTGGTTATGAACAGGATAAAGGATTGCCGCGAGGAAGATGCAATCTCAATTTTTTGCAGTAATTGCACGGACAAGGGAATCCTTAATGCCGTAAGTCGTCGTGATATCACATGCTTTGCTGACTTGGCGTCCATAGTACAAAAATACTATGCGATGGAAAGCGCCTGGAAAACCGAAATAAATTTTTGGGATAATCCGGCCTTGAATAGTAATCCCGTCCGAACTAAGAGGGTGCATCATCACAGGACACCCGGGATAAACACCAAAAAGCCAAAACCCTCTACAGGGCATGGAACCGTACTAGAAAGATGGCTTGATGGACCCTGTAGAATTCACAGTACAGAGGACGCCACACCAACTCACAGACTTAGAGCATGTTGGATACTCCGGCAGGTGGCCAAAATTGGCGAGGACCTCTTAATTCTGGAGGCCGCAGAAAGTCAGCCCGAGGACACCAGTACCATTCTCACAGTCGTCGAGACTTCCGCATCAAACATGCGAAAAAGAACACTCCGCAGCCTCGCCGAAGTCTATCAAGTCGCAACAATAAATCCATGGAGCGACACTGCTACTACCTTCAACGCAAGTGATGAACCTAGATACCAAACAGCCCGAGCACCAGCCGCATTGGTCCTCAGTCCCATAGTGGACGGCTTTCGCCTCACCAAGGTGCTCATGGATGGAGGCAGCGGACTAAACCTCATTTATGAGGAAACCCTTCAAAAAATGGAAATAGACTGGAACCGCATTGAGCGAAGCAGCACAACCTTTAGAGGAATAATCCCCAGTCAGGAAGCGCGCTGCACAGGAAAAATCACACTAGATGTGGTGTTCGGCACGCCGGATAATTACAGGTCCGAAGAAGTCACGTTTCAGGTGGCCCCGTTCAAAAGCAGATATCACGCTTTACTAGGACGGGAAGCATTCACAATCTTCCAAGCAATACCCCATTACGGGTACATGAAGCTTAAGATGCCCGGGCCGAACGGAATTATCACTCTAGCTAGTGATCCGGACGTAGCACTCCGCACCAAAAACAAGACGGCCGCATTAGCCCTTGAGGCACTATCCGAAGCCTTAGCGGCCGAGGAACTGACTGTGCTACGCTCCATGGTTAACAGGGATGATGTGATACTCGATAAGAGATCCAAATCCACATCCTTCAAGCCAGCTGACGAAATAGTCAAATTCCAGGTCCATCCAACGGACCCCAATAAAACAGCTTCCATCGGGGCACGACTGAACCCTGATGTAGACGCCGCACTGCGAGAGTTCCTATGAGAGAACTGGGACATTTTCGCCTGGCACCCTTCAGACATGCCAGGGATCCCACGCAGGCTGGCCGAACACAGCTTAAATATCCTAAAAGGATTCGAACCTGTCAAACAAGCCCTTCGGCGTTTTTCCGAACCCAAGAGACAGGCTATGGGAGAGGAGCTAGCCAAACTATTGGAGGCCGGATTCATTAGAGACATAAAACATCTGGACTGGCTAGCAAACTTGGTGATGGTACCAAAGAAGGACAAATCCTGGCGCCTGTGTGTCGATTTTAAAGACCTTAACAAGGCTTGCCCAAATGATCCCTTCCCCCTCACCTGTATCGATCAAATTATCGATGCCACTGCAGGACACAACTCGTTGTGTTTCCTCGATGCATACTCCGGATACCATCAAATCAAGATGGCAGAATCAAACCAAGCCGCAACAACATTCATCACACCATACGGCCCATTCTGCTTCAACACAATGCCCTTCGGGCTAAAAAATGCCGGCGCAACATATCAGCGCATGATCCAGACATGTCTAGCAAATCAGATCGGCAAAACAGTGGAGGCGTATGTCGATGATGTGGTTGTCAAATCAAGACATGTCGAATCTCTAGTAGATGACTTGAGGCTTACATTCGATAACCTCCGAAAATATGACATCAAGCTCAACCCGGAAAAATGCGTCTTCGGCGTTCCAGCCGGAAAGCTCTTGGGCTTCATTGTATCCGGTAGAGGAATTGAAGCAAATCCAGCCAAGATCCGAGCTTTGTCACAATTGGATATCCCAAAGGACCTCAAACAAATACAAAAATTAACCGGATGCGTGGCGGCTTTAAGCCGCTTCATCTCCCGCTTGGGAGAAAAGGCACCCCTCTATCGCCTCCTTCGGCACACCGAACACTTCGAGTGGATGGAGGCCGCCACGGCCAGACTTGATGAAATAAAAGCCATATTGGCAACAAACCCAGTCCTGGCCGCGCCGAACACCGGCGAACCAATGTTATTGTACATTGCAGCAACACATCAAGTTGTCAGCACAGTGCTTGTTGTCGAGCAGGAAACGAATGGACACAAATTCCCCCTTCAAAGGCCGGTCTACTACGTATCCACTGTCCTCACTCCTTGCAAATCACGGTACCCGCATTATCAAAATATTGCATAGCGGTATTCATGGCATCCCGGAAGCTATGACACTACTTTCAAGAGTGTTCCATAACAGTAGCCTCGGAAGTACCACTCAACGATATTATCAACAACCACGACGCAATGGGCCGGATTGCAAAATGGGCCATCGAGCTTCTCCCGTTCGATATAACCTATAAGCCACGACGAGCTATTAAATCGCAAGTTTTGGCCGACTTCTTCGCAGAATGGACGGAGGCCGAGCTCCCTAAAGAGTACGACACATATTCAAACTGGATTATGCATTTCGACGGCTCCAAAATGTTGGCCGGACTGGGGGCTGGCGTCGTCCTGACGTCCCCCACAGGAGACACAGTCCAATATGTGCTCTAGATCATGTACATGGATTCCAACAATGCAGCCGAATATGAGGCCCTCCTACATGGTCTCCGGATAGCAGTATCCATGGGTATCCAGCGCCTAGAGGTACGCGGGGATTCAAACCTCGCGATATCCCAAATAAATGGAGACTTCGACACCAAGGACCCAAAAATGGCAGCTTACCGCAACGCCGTCCTAAAAATGTCAGCTCAGTTCGAAGGGCTGGAGTTTCACCACATAGCCCGAGAAAACAATCAAGCAGCGGACGTCCTAGCACGCATCGGAGCAAAACGCGATGCAGTCCCCCCCAACATCTTTTTGGAAAGATTGTTCAAGCCATCCGTAGCATGGGAGGGGGAACCCGCAAATAATAGCCCGGACCCAGCCGCACCACTCGACGCCGAACAATCTGACACAATTGGAGGCTCTGCCAATGAAATTACACCTTCAGCCCACGTAATAATGGCGGTCATCGCCCCGTGGACAGAACCATTCCTAGCCTACCTTACTAGGCAGGAACTCCTGGAGGACCAAAACGAGGCCCGCTGTATAGTGCGGCGATCTAAAGCCTATAGAGTCCATGAGGGAGAGCTTTATAAGAAAAGCACTACTGGAGTCCTTCAAAGGTGCATCTCCGAAGAGGAAGGGCGGAACCTTCTGGCTGAAATTCATGCCGGACTCGGTGGTCACCACGCCGTTGCTCGGTCCCTTGTTAGCAAGGCTTTCCGTACATGCTTTTATTGGCCGACGACCTGGGTAGACGCTCAGGACCTAGTCCAACGATGCGCTGGTTGCCAACTTTTTGCCAACCAAAGCCATATGCCACCCACCGCACTCCAAACTATACCCATCACCTGGCCTTTTGCGGTCTGGGGGCTTGACATGGTCGGACCCCTTAAAGGTGGGACCGATAGGAAAAAATACTTACTGGTCATGGTGGATAAATTCAGCAAATGGATAGAAGCCAAGCCTGTTAAAACGGCCGAATCCGGACCTGTGATAGACTTCATATCCGGGGTTGTACACTGTTATGGCGTCCCCCACAGCATCATAACCGATAACGGTACAAACTTTACCGCCGACGAGGTAAAACTCTGGTGCAAAAACATGGGCATCAAGCTCGATTATACTTCCGTCTATCACCCACAAACCAACGGCCAGGTCGAACGTGCAAATGGTCTTATCATGAGCGGCATTAAACCCAGACTGGTGCGGTCCCTCTAGGAATCTAACATGCACTGGGTAGAGGAGCTCGACTCCGTGCTATGGGGGCTGTGGACCATGCCAAATCGCACCACCGGATACACACCATTTTTATGGTGTACGGCGCAGAGGTAGTTCTGCCCTGCGACATAATTCATGACTCACCTAGAGTGCGCATGTACGAAGAAAGAGAAGCCGAGCTCGATCGGCAGGACAACTTGGATGCCCTGGAGGAGGAGCGTGACGTGGCAAAAGCCCATTCCACATTTTATCAACAGCAGGCCCGAAGATATCAAAGCAGAGAAGTACGGGCCAAAAATTACAATGTTGGCGAACTAGTTCTACGCCTGCTGGATAAGAAAAAGGACAAACTCAAGCCCAAGTGGGAAGGTCCATTCATAATCGACCAAGTCCTGACTAGCGGGGCGTACCGCCTGCGAGATGCGTCGGATAACCGACTCGTGCCGAACCCGTGGAACGCCACCCGTCTCCGAGGATTCTATGCCTAGCGCCGGACTCTGTGTTCGTCTCCTTCCTCTGTCCATTTTTTGCATTTTTCTGTCTTACATTTCTCTCCTTCCCCTCTTTCCTTTTATAGCCCTTAAAGGCTCATCTAGTGACGCGCCACTCGCGCTCATTAAACCCGAGGGCTTCTTCAACAGAAGCTTATTTATACGGGCTTCATGCCCAACACATGCGTCAAACTTCCGCATGTACCTTTTTCTTCACCATTATATGCATCGATATGACTTATGTTTTGGCCAAGCTGGGTTGCCTGGCTCCTGTGCTTACCCCTACGTTCCCGATTGTTCGGCTAGGCGGTAAAGGGAGCACCTCTGCGATTGTTACTGCCGGGTCAGCCGGATGTGTACCTCAGACTGGGTGAAGCCGAAAGCTAGCATTCTTAAGGGAATATTCGGTCGGTGAGATAAAAGATGATCTTTTCACTCATTTTATGCGCCCCCAGATGCTTTTTTCTGCGTCTTTTTACGCAGTCCGGACATGCACTTTAGGGCATGCATCCTAGCGAAAGGAACCCCTAACGGAACTATTCTCTCTAGAAGATGTTTCTTACTAACCATGTAATATAACATAACTTGTTGGGCACTTGTCTGATAAAGCACTAATGACCCCTACGCCTGGTCTCCACGCATACCACGGTTCTTATATAACCGCTATGGTATTCAGACACACTCCGGATCGTCAGGTCCCGAGGTTGAAGCGAAAAGGTCGGCAATGACAAACGATCTACAATCCGGCTAGAAGGCATTACACATGTCAATTCAAAATTACATAGTCATTCTGACTGATTGTATTCCTCTTCTATACCATCTAACAGGCTGTCTAATTTATAGTCCTGCTGGGAATACTTTGCGGCCAACTCTACTTGGCCGTATACTAAGCTCACAGGGATCTCCTTCCCGTCAGGCCCCACTGGTCCGACCTCGGCCATGTGGTTTGGGTCAGACTTCGTAAAACGGGTCTTCACCATGGCCCAGGCTTCCCTAGCGCCTTGTCGGCAGGCCGATATCTTCCATAACCGGAAGCGCCGCCGAGCTCCCTTCAGCTTCTCCGCAAGCTCTCCAAGGCCCTCGGGCATGGAGTGGGCAGGCCATAAGGCTTGGGCAACACCTCGCATCGCCTGCCGAATTCGCTCATGCAATTGCATGAGTTTGGGAAGAAGGTCACCCGTAGAACCGGGCATCTCCTCTGCAGGACGACCTGTGAGCATACCTACAGACATTACTCTGTTAGTCGACTTCCTCGCCGAACTTTTTTTTTCAAAGTTCGTTCAAGCACTTACTGAATATGCCGCGTCGAAGCCGCTGATTCTCCCTCGTGGAGTTCGACAGCTGGCCACAAACATCTTTAAGTTTGACGTCCAGCCTTGTGTCGGCATCCTGAAGATCATTCTTCTCTCGCCTCACCTTTGTCAATGTACTCCCACCGGCCTTTAGCCGGCGTAAGAGTTGTTGCTTGTCCAGATCGAGTCCGGCGCCATCTACAATATGATTTGTCATATTTGCACCCACACCGCACAATACTAATCTTTCAAAGTGTATCTTACCTGAGGGGGTCTCTTTGGGCTCCCCTGCTGCGGCTAGTGCGGCCTCTAGTTGGGCCTTGCACTTTTCCAGCTCCTGGGATAGTACGGTATTCTTCTCTATAAGAAGCTGCATATTAAATGATCCTTAAATCAGTTGCTCTAACTGCTTTAAGTCTCGGGGGCTACTGGCATATATATATATAACCAAAATTTTCTTACCCGTATGTCTTTTACATACTGCTCCGTGGCTCTGGCTAAACCATTTTGAGCGGCACGGAGGTACGCATCTCCCGAATTAAAGGCATCTAAAGCCTCTTGGGAGAAACAAGCGTCGCATAGAATTGTCCGGCGACGCCTGTGGTTCATGGCACTCTCCACTTCAGAATTTGTGGCAGACAGCATATCCGCATCCTCTGTCGGAGGAGCATCCGGTGCGCGCCTTGTGCTCGCCTCCGCTTCCTGGCCAGACATTGGAGCCTGGCTGGTGGAGGCGCGATTGGCAACCTCTCCAGATGTAGTCCGGCGAGGTCTCTTCGTTCTGAAAATAGCACGAACGTTAATATGCCCTGACAGAATAACTCCAGGGAAACAGAGGGTGCACTATACCTTTGCGCCGACATCTCAGTCCGGACTTCATTCCTTTTTGCCCCACGGGGCCCTGCGGCCCCTCGTTGGCTAGCCACCGCAGGTTCGGCCTCCTGCCTCAGAAATCTCCCCTGCAAAACATGGCTGTCGTCAGAAACACCGGGCTACATGAGGGTGGAATCTCTTTCAAGGGAATAAGACCCCGGTTTCTGTCACCTGGGAGGCCGGGATTAACCCTGGGTAATCCGCTGTAATGGCTACCAAGGTATTGTCCTTGCTTAGCTGATGGAACACCCCGTCGATAAGCTCCACCGATATGTTCGGATCCTCTTCAGAGTCCAGATTGAGGGACCGTTCTGGGTCCTCGGGCTGTGGAGGGCGGCTGCTTATATCCTTTACCTCCTGTCGCAGTTCCTGCATTGAAGTCGTTAGACTACCTATCTAACCATGGGAGTATAAAAAAAACGGGCAAGCGCAATTGTTCACTTACCCAACTTGGAGGATCGTACATACTGAATCCGGCCCGTGGGTTGACGCGGAGGAATTCCTCCTTTTCTCCCTTGTACAAAGAGGATAAGATCTTTACTAAGGCGGCGGCTGAGGCCGGCCCCTTATGACCATAACATGTGGCGTCATCCTCCCTGTTGAAATCCCACATGGGGTGGCCTCTATATTGAAGCGGCTGCACCCCCCGCATAATGCATGCAGCCATGACTTCAATCATGTTTAGTCCGGAATGAGCCAACAGTCTTATCCGACCCATCAGGTAAAGGATGTCTCTGTCGCTTTCTCTCTGAGAGCTCCGCGGACGCCAGCTCAAGCGTTTCTTCAATGGAGCACTGTTGAACTCAGGGAGACTGACCCGGATAGGGTTCGATAGCGGGACATCATCTATATAAAACCATTCCGAAGGCCAGTCCTCGGACGCCTTCTTTGGGGTTCCGGATAGGTATCCAGTCCCGGCGATGCGCCATACTTCGGCTCCGCCCACTTGGTATATAGACCCCTTTTGGGAACGAGGCACCAGGCAGAATAACCTCTTCCACAGCGCGAGATGAGCCTCAATGCCTAAAAATAGCTCGCAAAGGGCGACGAAACCCGCAATATGCAATACGGAGGTGGGCGTGAGGTTGTGCAGCTGGAGGCCGTAGAACTCCAGAAGCCCGCAGAGAAATGGATGAATTGGAAATCCCAGTCCCCTTATTAAATAGGGGACGAGGCACACCCGCTCTCCTTTAGAAGGATTGGGGGTGCTCTCCGCTTGTTTTCCGCCATTGTAGGTGGCGAGACCGGCTCGGACCGGGACCATGTATGCCTGAGGGAGAAATCCCTTGGCCTGAAGTGACACTAACTCGCTATGCGGGATGGTGCAACTCTCCCAGTCCCTGGGTTTGGGACCGGAGGGGCGAGGGGAGGAACTGCGACGGCTGGTCATGTTGGAATGGACCTTTGCTGGAAGCGCTCTGATGATAACTCGCGGAAAGGAGAAGATGTGGTTTGGACCTAAATCCCCATCCCGTTAAATAGGCGGCTCATTTATACGGCTAGGGGCGTGGATGTAAAAACGCCCTGGCTTTTCGCATTCGTTTGACACGTGGAAGATGGCCATTATTGGGCGTGGAAGCCGAGGAACACTACATTACAAAAATCGGACATTATTCCTATAGGTACACAAGATTTGGAGAAGAACCCGCCTTGCAATGCCGAACAATCTGCGCACCGGACTCGTCGTCATTGAAGCCTGGTTCAGGGGCTACTGAGGGAGTCCTGGATTAGGGGGTGTTCGGGTAGCCGGACTATACCTTCAGCCGGACTCCAGGACTATGAAGATACAAGATTGAAGACTTCGTCCCGTGTCCGGATGGGACTTTCCTTGGCGTGGAAGGCAAGTTTGGCGATGCGGATATTCAAGATCTCCTACCATTGTAACTGACTCTATGTAACCCTAACCCTATCAGGTGTCTATATAAACCGGAGGGTTGTAGTCCGTAGGCAATCAACTCCATATACAACAATCATACCATAGGCTAGCTTCTAGGGTTTAGCCTCCTTGATCTCGTGGTAGATCTAGTGTTGTACTACCCATATCATCTATATTAATCAAGCAGGACGTAGGGTTTTACCTCCATCAAGAGGGCCTGAACCTGGGTAAAACACCGTGTTCCCTGCCTCCTGTTACCATCCGGCCTAGACGCAAAGTTCGGGACCCCCTACCCGAGATCCGCCAGTTTTGACACCGACAGAACCCCTAACGGAACTATTCTCCCTGGAAGATGTTTCTTACTAACCATGTAATATAACATAACTAGTCGGGCACTTGTCTGTTCACGCACTAATGACCCCTACGCCTGGTCTCCATGCATTCCCCGGTTCTTATATAACCGCATGGGAATTCGGACACACTCCGTACCGTCAGGTCTCGAGGCTGAAGCGAAAAGTTCGGCCATGACAAACGATCTACAATCCGGCTAGAAGGCATTATAAATGTCAATTATAATTACATAGTCATTCTGACTGATCGTATTCCTCTTCAATACCATCTAAAAGACTGTCTAATTTACAGTCCTCCTGGGAATACTTTTCGGCCAATTCTACTTGGCCGTATACTAAGCTTACAGGGATCTCCTTCCCATCGGGCCCCGCAGGACCGACCTCGGCCATGTGGTTGGGGTCAGCCTCTGTGTACCGCGTCTTCACCATGGCCCAAGCCTCCCTAGCGCCTTGACGGCAGGCCGATATCTTCCACAATCAGAAGCGCCGTCGTGCTCCCTTTAGCTTCTCCGCAAGCTCTCCAAGATCTTCAGGCACGGAGATGGATGGCCACAGGGCCTGGGCGACGCCTCGCATCGCCTTCCGAACTCGCTCGAGCAGTTGCGAGAGCTCGGGAAGAAGGTCACCCGTAGAACCGGGCATCTCCTCTGCAGGATGACCTGTTAGCACACCTACAGACATTACTCTGTTAGTCGAATTCCCCGCCGAACTTTTTCTTTCTCCAAAGGTTCGTTCAAGAACTTACTAAATATGCCGCGCCGAAGCCGCTGATTCTCCTTAACGGAGTCTGACAGCTGGGCTCGACCATCTTTCAGCTCGACGCCCAGCTTGGTGTTGGCATCTTGGAGATCGTTCTTCTCCCGCCTCACCTTAGTCAGCACCTTCTCACCAGCCTTCAGCTAGCGTAGGAGGTGTTGACTTTCCGGATTCAATCCGGCGCCATCTGCAATTTCATTTGTCAGATTCGCACCCATGTCGTGCTTCGCAAAATACCTATCTTTCGAAGTGTATATTACCAGAGGGGGTCTCCTTGGGCTCCCCTGCCGCGGCTAGTGCGGCCTCAAGTTGGGCTTTGCACTCTTCCAGCTCCTGGGACAGTAGGGAATTCTTTTCTGTAAGAACCTGCATAACATATGATCCTTAAATCAGTTATTCTAACTGTTTCAAGTCTCGGGGGCTACTGGTATATATATATAATTACCAAAATTTTCTTACCCGTATGTCTTTTACATATTGCTTCGTGGCTCTGGCTAGACCATTTTGAGCGGCATAGAGGTACGCATCTCCCGACTTGAAGGCATCTAATGCCTCTTGGGAGAAACAAGCGTCGCGAAAAATTGTCCGGCGACGCCTGTGGTTCATGGCACTCTCCACCTCAGAGTTGGTGGCAGACAACCTGTCCACATCCTCCGTCGGAGGAGCGTCCGGTGCGCGCCTTGTGTTCGCCTCTGCCTCCGGACCAGGCTTTGGAGCCTGGCTGGTGAAGGCGCGATTGGCAGCCTCTCCGAATATAGTCCGGCGAGGTCTCTTTGTCCTGAAGAGAGCACGAGTGTTAATATGCCTTAAAGGTATAACACCTGGGATAAGGAGGCGCGCCACACCTTTGCGCTGACACCTCAGTCCGGACTACACCTCTTTTCTGCCCACGGGGCCCTGCGGCCCCTCGTTGGCTTGTCGCCGCGGGTTCGGCCTCCCGCCTCAGAAACCTCCCCTGCAAAGCTCGGTTGTAATCAGGAAACTGGAAACACAAGAGGGCGGACCCCTATTTGCGGTACTGGGACTTCGATCTCAGTTACCTGGGAGGCCAGGATTAGCCCTGGGTAATCGGCCGTAATGGCCACCAAGGCGTTGTCCTTGCTCAATTGTTGGAACACTCCATCAATCAGCTCCACAGATACGTCTGGATCCTCTTGAGAGGACGGGTCGAGGGACCGTCCTGGGTCCTCGGGTTGTGGAGGAGGGTTGTTTATTTCTTTAACAGCCTGGCGCAGTTCCTGCACTGAAGTCGCTAGACTGAATATTTAACGATGGGGATATAAAACGGATGGGCAAGATGCGACCACTTACCCAGCTTGGAGGATTGTACATAGAAAATCCACCCTTCGGGTCGACGCGGAGAAAATCATCCTCTTCTCCCTTGTACAAAGCGGACAAGGTCTTTGTTAGAGCCACAGCCGAATCCGGCCCCTTACGGCCGTAGTGGGTGGCGTCGTCCTCCCCGTTGAAGTCCCACATGGGGTGGCCTCTATACTGTAGCGGCTGCACCCCTCGCATGATGCATGCGGCCATGACCCCGATCATGGTCAGTCCGGAATGAGCTAACAATCTTATCCGGCCCATCAGGTAAATAATGTCCTTGTCACTTTCCCCCTGAGGGCTCCATGGACGCCAACTTAGGCGCTTCTTTAGTGGGGCACTGTCGAACTCAGGGAGGCTGATCCGGACAGGATCCGGCAACGGGACGTCCTCTATGTAAAACCATTCCGAAGGCCAGTCCTCGGACGCCTTCTTTGGGGTTCCGGATAGATATCCGGTCCCGGCGATGCGCCACACTTCGGCTCCGCCCACTTGATATATTGACCCCTTCTTAGAATGGGGCACGAGGCATAATAGCTCTTTCCACAGCCCGAAATGAGCCTCAACACCCAAGAATAGCTCGCAAAGGGCTACGAAGCCCGCGATATGCAATACGGAGGCAGGCGTAAGATTGTGCAGCTGGAGGCCATAGAACTCCAGGAGCCCCCGGAGAAACGGATGGATTGGAAATCCGAGCCCTCTTATTAAATAAGGGACAAGGCATACCCGCTCTCCTTTGGAGGGATTAGGGGCACTCTCCGCTTGCTCTCCGCCATTATAGATGGCAAGACCGGCTCGAACCGGGACCATATAGGCCGGGGGGAGAAATCCCTTGGTCTGGAGCGTCACTAGCTCGCTATGCGGGATGGAGCATCTCTCCCAATATCCAGGCTTAGGGCTGGAAGGGCGAAGGGAGGAGTTGCGACGGCTGGCCATGGTGGAATGGACCTTTGTCGGATGCGCTCTGATGAACACTCGCGAAAGGGAGAAGGTGTGGTATGGATCTAAATCCTCGTCCCCTTAAATGGGCGGCTCATTTACGTGGCTAGGGGTGTGGATGTAAAAACGCTCAGACTTTTCATATTCGTTTGACACGTGGGAGACGGCCATTATTGGGCGTAGAAGCCAAGGAGCACAACATTTGCAAGAAATCGGAATTTATTCGACAGGTACACGGAATTCGGAAGAGAACCCACCTTGCAATGCCGAAGACAATCTGCGCGCCGGACTCATCGTCATTGAAGCCTGGTTCGGGGGCTACTGAGGGAGTCCTGGATTAGGGGGTGTTCGGATAGCTGGACTATACCTTCAGCCGGACTCCTGGACTATGAAGATACAAGATTGAAGACTTCGTCCCGTGTCCGGAAGGGACTTTCCTTGGCGTGGAAGGCAAGCTTGGCAATACGGATATGTAGATCTCCTACCATTGTAACCGACTTTGTGTAACCCTAACCCTCTCCAGTGTTTATATAAACCAGAGGGTTTTAGTCCGTAGGACAAGATACAGAACAACAATCATACCATAGGCTAGCTTCTAGGGTTTAGCCTCTCCGATCTCGTGGTAGATCTACTCTTGTACTACCCATATCATCAATATTAATCTAGCAGGACGTAGGGTTTTACCTCCATCAAGAGGGCCCGAACCTGGGTAAAACTTCGTGTCCCTTGCCTCCTGTTACCATCCGGCCTAGACGCACAGTTCGGGACCCCCTACCCGAGATCCGCCGGTTTTGACACGACAGTCCTCGCCTCCCAATATTTCACCATGATGTCGTCGACATAGGCTTCAGCGTTCCTCCCGAGCTGCCTACCCAAGGCGATGTGCGTGAGCCGCTGGAAGGTTGCGACTGCGTTGCGCAGCCCGAAAGGCATGCAAGTGTAGCAGTATACCCCGCATGGGGTTAGGAAGGCTCTCTTCTCCACATCTTCTACCGCCATCTTGATCTGGTGATATCCTGAGAACGCATCCAGGAAGCACAGCAAGTCTCACTCGACAGTGGAGTCGATGATCTGGTCCATGCGTGGAAGTGAGAACGGATCTTGGGGGCAAGCCTTGTTGAGGTTGGTGAATTCAACGCACATCCGCTCCTTCCCTCCTTTCTTGGGGACGACGACGGGGTTTTCCAGCCACTCGGGGTACCGAACCTCGTGAATTACACCCGCAACCTCCAACTTGCGGGTTTCTTGGGGCATATGTTGGGGCACACCTTCAGGTGGTGCTCTAACACCCCTCTTGGGACCCCTACCAGCTGATCGGGCTCCCAAGCAAACACTTCCTTGTTTGCGCGCAAGAACTTCACCAGCGCCTCCTCCTGATCAGGCTCAAGGTTGGCGACAATGGTAAAGGTGGCCCATAAGGACCCGTCCTCCTCAACTGGTACTTGCTTGATTTCTGCCTTGTCCTGAGTGAAAAACTGCTTCTTCTTGGTTGGTGCGGCTCCCTTGGCCTTGGAGGTATCCGCGTTGGCGGGTTGTGCTGCCGCGGCAGCCTTGAGGGCGAGCTTGAGCGTCATCAAGGCTTCCTTGGTGTCCCCAACTACCGTGAGGACACTCTTGCTCCCGGGCATCTTCATGAGGTTATAAGCCGGATGGGTCACCGCTATGAACTGAGCCAAGGCCGGGTACCCGAGGATGGCGTTGTACGGGAGGCTGATGTGGGCGATGTCAAAATCAATGAGCTCGGTGCGATAATTGTCGCGCGTGCCGAAGGTCACAGGGAGGCGGATCTGCCCCAGGGAGCGGGCGTAGCCTCCACCGACCCCTGAGAAAGGCTTGCTAGGGCGGAGCCGCTCGAGCGGTATGTGAAGAAGGCTGAAGGCCTCGTCGGAGAGCACGTTGAGGCCGGCGCCGCCGTCGACGAGCGTCTTGATGATGGACACGTGGCAGATGGTGGGCGTGCAAAGCATTGGGAGCGCACCTGAGCCGACGGTGGAGGCGGGATGATCCTTTGAGTCGAAGGTGAGGTCGGCCTCGGACGCGGCCCAGCTCGGCGGAGCCCCCAAGGCGCTTGGAAGTGGCGCCGATCTGGCAAAAGAACGGCTTGACATGATGATCCAAGGGTGGTGCTTATGAGCCAACGAGGAGGGCTGCAACGCGCGGTGCGCCAGCGCTGCGTAGCGCGCGCTGACGAGGCCGTGCAACTCCTCCCAAGATGCCACCATGGATCCGGGGAGGTTGAGCAGCCAGGCGCGCGGTGCGCCAGTGAGGGCCATGGGAAGCCAGTTGGACATCACCTTGTCGTCGCCCCCGGCCTTAAGGACGGCCTCCTCATACGCCAACAGGTAATCCATCGGGTTCGCCGCGCCGTCGTAGCGCGGCGGCATCTCCGGCTCGAACTTGGGTGGCCATTGCACCTGCCGCAAGGCAGGAGCAAGGGCTCGGAGCCCCCAAGCACCACTATGGGCACCAGTAGATCTAGCCGGAAGGGCGGTGCCAGCCATGGGGAATGGGCGCGAAGATGGTGGAGCGCGAGCCGACGGAAGGAAAACTCCGGCGCACCCCTACCTGGCGCGCCAAATGTCGGATCTCGGGTTCCGGCAAAACCCTCAAGGTTCGAACACTAGGGTGTGCGCGAAGATCTCCCCCTACCGATCCACGTCCTAGCTTCACTAAGATGTTACGGGCTAACTCAACGAACTCGCAACACAAAGGACATAAGATTTATACTGGTTCGGGCCACCGTTGTGGTGTAATACCCTACTCCAGTGTGGTGGTGGTGGATTGCCTCTTGGGCTAAGGATGAACAGTACAAGGGGAAGAACAACCTCCTGAGGCGAGGTGTTCTTGTGCTTGGTGGGTGTGAGGATGAGATAAATGAGTTCCAGGCCCCTTGGATCGATCCCCCCTACTGTGGAGGCTAATCCTATTTATAGAAGCCCTGGCCCTCTCCCCAAATATTGAGCGCGAAGGGAGCTGTCGGTGTCAAAACCGGCAGATCTTGGGTAGGGGGTCCCGAACTGTGCGTCTAAGGTGGATGGTAATAGGAGGCAGGGGACACGATGTTTTACCTAGGTTCGGGCCCTCTCGATGGAGGTAAAACCCTACGTCCTGCTTGATTGTTCTTGATAATATGAGTAGTACAAGAGTTGATCTACCACGAGATCAGAGAGGCTAAACCCTAGAAGCTAGCCTATGGCATGATTGTATGTTGTCCTACGGACTAAAACCCTCCGGTTTATATAGACACCGGAGGGGGCTAGGGTTACACAAGGTCGGTTACAAAGGAGGAGATATACATATCCGTATTGCCTAGCTTGCCTTCCACGCCAAGTAGAGTCCCATCTGGACACGGGACAAAGTCTTCAATCTTGTATCTTCATAGTCCAACAGTCCGGCCAAAGGATATAATCCGGCTGTCTGGATACCCCCTAATCCAGGACTCCCTCAGTAGCCCCTGAACCAGACTTCAATGACGATGAGTCCGGCGCACAGTGTTGTCTTCGGCATTGCAAGGCGGGTTCCTCCTCCGAATACACCACAGAAGAGTTTGAATACAAGGATAGTGTCCGAACCTCCAAAATAAGTTCCACATACCACTGTAGAGAGAATAATATTACCACAAATCTAATCTGCTGACACGTTTTGCC
Source organism: Triticum urartu (assembly GCF_003073215.2). Taxonomy (NCBI): domain Eukaryota; kingdom Viridiplantae; phylum Streptophyta; class Magnoliopsida; order Poales; family Poaceae; genus Triticum; species Triticum urartu. Next base: position 457,384,388 of record NC_053025.1, on the reverse strand, counting down.
AGCATGACATCACGCCATGACCCGGTAATTATTTGAACCGTTTTTGTTTAACCAACCCCGCACATAACGCGAGGCGGTTTCTTGACATGTCTTGTCAAAGCAGAGATTGTGTTCCCCTTATTACGGGATTCTCATCAATACAGACGTGGGTAACCCAACCGCGCCATCAATTACGGCGCTTGGGGGATAAGCGAGCTTTGCCGGGCTAGTGGGGGCGGATAGTTTAGTCCGCCCTTATAAAGGGATAAGATCTCACCTTTTTCTACCCACGCCTTCTTCCTCCTTGCTCATCCATTCTCGCGCACTCGAGCTCCAGCGCCCAAGTCCGCATCCTTCTCCCCAACTCTGTCCAAACATGTCCGGAGCGGGAGGCAAGTGGATGGCCTCATCCGCCACGGAGGGACACATCAAAAAGCTACGTGGAGCCGGATACTTAGAAGCGGATATCGCGCACCGGCTGCCAGCCGCGGGGCAGGTCGTCCCTACCCCAAAACCTCACGAAAGGGTGGTTTTCCTCCCCCATTTCGTCCGCGGATTGGGGTTTCCCCTCCATCCATTCGTCCGCGGCCTCATGTTCTATTACGGGCTGGACTTTCATGATCTAGCCCCGAATTTCATCCTCAACATCTCGGCGTTCATCGTCGTGTGCGCGGCTTTCCTCCGGATCCGGCCCCACTTTGGCCTATGGCTGAAGACCTTCAGATATCAAGCCAAAGGTGGTGGGCGGCCAACAAGCGAAATGCGGCGGAGCCATGGTGGGCAAAATGCCCACATTATAGGCTCGAGGGCTCCTTCGTGGAGACCATAAAGGGGTGGCAATTGGGGTGGTTTCTACATCACCGCCCGACCAACCAAACTGGGTGGCGGCCCCCGAGGTTTCGATCCGGAATCCCCACGCGGCTCACTTCCTGGAAGGAGAAGGGCCTGTCTTGGGGCTCTTCGGTGGAGCTGGACGGACTCCAGAAGTGTATCTGGAACATGACAAGCAAGAAACTTAAGCTTGTCAACATAGTCCAGGTCATGCTCTTCCGCCGGATCCTCCCGTGTCAACAACGGGCTTTCAACTTATGGGACTCCGACCCGGCCCAGCACCAGACTCTACGCGAGCTCTTCGTCACGACGCATAAGGACGCATAAGGACGTCTGGAAGGTGTTGTTCAAGGGCGCCGAGGTCCCTCCTTCTCTTACCGAGGACCGCGGGCTAAGCGCGAAGCACCCTGCGAATCCGGTAAGTACTGTACATCTGGTAGGGTATTTATTTCCCATAGCTTAACCATGTGTGGGGTCTGAGCTCCCATGCCTTTGACAAGACTGGGTGGAGACACTGGAGCAGATTAACTGTCCGGCCCCTCTGCCCGAAGACCCTGCGGACGCTCTCCTGACGGAGATGCGAACTCCGGCTCCTTATGAGGTGCCGAAGAAGACCAAGGAGAAGGCCAAGGGAACCCGAAGGAGTTCCCGGCGCTAGGTGGTATCGGACTCATCGTCCGATAACTCTGAGACGCACCCCTCCCATGAAGATGAGGAGAAGGAAGATGAAGATTCTCCCCCTCCAGCCGGGGGAGACAAGAAAAGGAAGGCGGCCCCAACCGGGGAGGCCGAAGGGTCCAAGAAGGGAAGGACTCTCCTTCCGGACTATTCCACCACCGCCGCCGACGGTGAAGACGAGTGGCTGCTCAGGGCCAAGCCCCTGGCGAAGTCGTAAGTATTCGGATACCAGAGTAACTCATAGCATACTTTTGTTGCACTGCTTCCCCTAATGTCGAACATGATTATGCAGTCCGCCCCAAGCCCGTATCGACGTTTCCTCGTCGGACGGTTCCTTGGACTCGTCGGACATGGATAGTGATACACTTCCAACCGCCTCCTCTCCTTGCCCTACGGACAATGCCGAGGTATTGTCTCAAGGGGCACCGAGCCGGGTGGAGACAGTCCCGGAGGCGCCTCGAGGTGACCTTCCGGACTCCAGGAGCAAAGGGAGTAAGGCTCCCAGGGGCTCCAAGTTCGGTCCTTGGCCGAACACCACGCCGGAACCTTCAGTGGTTCCGGACTCGGGCAGGCGGCCCCCTTCCAAGAAGGGCAAGCCGTCCGTGCCGGTGACGTCTGTCCAACCAGAGGCACCGGACGAGCTGCTAGGAGCACTTCGCGGCGCTTCCATCGACGAAGAGCACCGCACTATTATGAGTGCAGTGATCAAGAAGGTTCAGTCCGCCAAGAGCGGACTGACTGAAGCCTGTGCCAGCCTTCTAACAGGCTTTGAGGTAAGTGTTTAAAATATAGGAACAATATTACCGCATAGACAGTAGCCCCTGATGCCCTGTTTGGTGTTCACAAAGAAAAGCCGAATAGAGGATCAATAATATCTGCAGGTGTCTAATATAAGTATGTCTGTATGCGTATGAAGGCTTCGCTGCTGACCTCTACCGCACTGACTGTGGAGGTCGCCGCACTGAAGCAGGACCTCGAGCGGTCCGAGAAGGAGCTCGGCCTTGCCAAGAGGCAGCTCGAGGAGAACAAAGGTAAGTAATACCTTGTCTATATAAAAAAAGAAAATGTGGTTGCGAACTGACAGGATCATCATGAATGTGCCAGGGGCCACGAGCGAAGTGGCGACCCTGAAGCAAGCGTTGTCCGAGGCTAAAAACAGAGCGGCCAAGGAGCGCACCGAGCGGGAAAAACAAGAGGCACGGGTGGGCGAGGTGCAGCAAGAGCTCCAGGCTCTCATGAAGAAGCACGCGGCTTTGGAGCTTGACTTGAAGACGCGAGAGTTCGAGCTTGCCGCGGCCCTCGAGAGCACAAAGCATGCCAAGGCTGAAGCCCAAAAGGCCCTCCAGGAAATTGAGGCGATGAGGAAGATAGCGGCGGGTAAGGCATTCAATATGCAAAGCAAGCATGTGAAAGCAAATTACTTGTTACTTACCCGAGTCCAGAGCTCTCCAGGAGCATTCGCAGATTTTCCCCGCAGCGTGTCGGATGCTGCGAAATATTACCAGGCCAAGGAGGCAAGCTCGATGGAGAAGCTGTTCTGGTCTAAATATATTGGGACCGAACATCCGATGCCTATGAGCGACCAGCTGAAGCAACTGGTCGAGCTGCACAAGGCGGTCGAACAGGCCATGAGGGGCCTTATAGTCCGGATGTGGCCTGGCGACTCCCTTCCCAACAGCTACTTCGGCCTGGTGAGGCGGCTTGTGGATGCCTGCCCACGGCTGGAGGCCATAAAGTGGTCCGTCTGCATCGAAGGTGCACGCCGGGCCTTTGCCCGTGCGAAGGTGCACTGGGCCAAGATGGACGCCGAGAAGCTGGTGAAGGAGGGGCCGCCGCAGGGCAAGGAGCATCGCCACCCTGAGATGTATTATGAGGGTGTCCTGAAGGGTGCCCGTCTTGTGGCAGATGAGTGTGCGAAGGATGTAATTTTTGAATAAACTTGCTCGTGTGATCCTGTATTATGAAAACTTGTTCATATGCGCTATGCAACACTTGTTTGAATTTAAAATATTACCTTCTGTGCGGTTGTTTGTTAAATCTGAGAGATGGCCAGTCGTCGGCTTTTGCCCCCATGCCACGAGTGCTGGGGTGTTCGGGATAAATCTGAGCACTCTTTTTCCCCTTGTTGGGTCCTTCGAGGGAGGTGCTCAGCACAACGAACAAGGCAATCAGACTATAATGCTTTATCACTCTCACTTAGCCATACAAGTCTACAATTTTAAATTTTGGCGAAGCCCCTAGTATTCAGAAGGCCGAATTCGGGGCGCTATACACACCTTAAGCCAGACAAAGCCGACTCCTCGCTCGAAGCGGCATAAGTCTTTAGGGGCTCGAGACCTCTCGAACAGCGACCAGCTCTCGCCTTATCATGACAGTCAGTTTTAGCTTTTTCTACTGAGGTGCTTAGCCCAGATGAACTGGGGCACAATCGCAGTAGTTCTCCCAGTGCTACCTTAGCCGATATAGCGGAACGTAAGGTACCAAAACATGGGAGCCGGGCAAACCCAACTATTGACCCAAGACATGATTCAGAGCTGATGCATATAGTGCTATAAGTTCGGGGTGCCGCACTGTCGAAAGTGTTCGGACTTCTCACGCCGTATTATGGGGTACGCTTAAGCCCCTGGCGTATTGGCCGTACCAGAGTGTACGGGTGCCGAATGTCATGAATGAACATATATATATAAAGGAAGAATAGAGAATGCGCTAATAGTCTAGTGCTATGCATTGTTTATTCAAAAAGGTGCGTCGAAGCAGAATGATACAAGTAGTGCGATAAGCAAAAAGTAGGACTATTTGACATGTCCCCTCCAAGGGCAAGCTGAAGAATGGTATTTAAAGCAAGTATTTCACTCGTTATCGGAGACCACCTGGGAGTTCCATGGTGCGACGTGGCTTTTTGCCTCCTTGGTTGTTGCATCGTGTGTCCGGCAATCGTACTGCCGGACGGGGGTTTCCAGAGATTAAAGTCCTGAAAGAGAGAAAAGTAACAAAGCGGGAAGCCCCTAGTGCGGTTGAGCCGCGTCTTGGGGCGTGCCGTAGTCGTGCCCCCCTCCCCACCTATGCCCATGGTATTTCCAATGCGTAATTATGTACATGTGGCACGGATTTCACCATTTGGTTGGGACTGGGGTGGGGGCCGCATTGCTATGCAAGCTCGGAACGTGCCAGGCGGTCTTGTTGCCGATTACTCCGGGCGCGCTTGAAGGTGTCCGGGTCTTTAATCGCTGAACTGGTGGATTGCCTTAAGAGGCTGCTTTGCGCTTCTGCTATGAGGGCTATAGTGTGCTCCTCCATGCGGAGAGAGCGCTTTGTGTTTCCATTGACTGTGATGACCCCCCGAGGTCCTGGCATCTTGAGCTTGAGATATGCATAGTGCGGTACCGCGTTGAATCTCGCAAATGCGGTTCGCCCGAGCAGTGCATGATAGCCGATGCGGAACGTGACTATATCGAAGATTAACTCCTCGCTTCGGAAGTTATCCGGGGATCCGAAGACCACTTCCAGTGTGACTGAGCCTGTGCAATGGGCCTCTACACCTGGTATGACACCTTTAAAGGTCGTTTTTGTGGGTTTGATCCTTGAGGGGTCTATACCCAATTTGCGCATTGTGTCCTGATAAAGCAGGTTCAGGCTGCCACCGCCGTCCATAAGGACTCGAGTGAGGTGAAATCCGTCGATGATTGGGTCTAGGACCAGTGCGGCGAATCCTCCATGACGGATACTAGTGGGATGGCCCCTGCGATCGAAGGTGATTGGACAGGAGGACCATGGGTTGAACTTTGGGGCGACTGGCTCCAATGCGTATACATCCCTTAACGCACGCTTCTGCTCCCTCTTGGGGATGTGGGTTGCATATATCATGTTCACCGTCTGCACTTGTGGGGGGAACCTCTTCTGCCCTCCGGTGTTCGGCTGTTGGGGCTCCTCCTCGTCATCGCTATGTAGCCCCTTATCTTTGTCTCCGGCGCTTAACTTGCCGGCCTGCTTGAACACCCAACATTCCCTTTTGGTGTGGTTGGCTGGCTTGTCGGGGGTGCCATGTATTTGGCACGAGCGATCGAGTATACGGTCCAAACTGGAAGGGCCCGGAGTGCTTCTTTTGGACGCCTTTTTCCGCTGACCAGGTTTAGAGCCTCTGAATCCGGCATTGACTGCCGTATCCTCGGTATTGCCGCTATTGATGTGGCGCTTATGTTTGTTGCGACGTGACCTGCCATTGCTATCCTTGGTATCTGAAGTACCGCGGTTCTTTGATATGTTATTGCTGCGAGCCAGCCAACTGTCTTCTCCCGCGCAAAAGCGGGTCATGAGTGTTGTGAGGGCTGCCATGGATTTCGGCTTTTCCTGGCCAAGGTGCGGGGTGAGCCACTCGTCGTGGATGTTGTGCTTAAAAGCTGCTAGGGCCTCTACATACGGACAGTCAATGATTTGATTTTTCTTTGTCAGGAACCATGTTCCAGAATTGCCTGGCCGATTCTTCTGGCTGCTGAATTATGTGGCTCAAGTCATCAGCATCTGGTGGTCGCACATAAGTGCCCTGGAAGTTGTCGAGGAATGCGGCTTCCAGATCTTCCCAACAGCCAATGGATTCTGCTGGCAGGCTGTTGAGCCAATGCCGAGCTGGTCCTTTGAGTTTAAGTGGGAGGTATTTGATGGCGTGTAGATCATCACTGCGGGCCATGTGGATGTGCAGGAGGAAGTCCTCGATCCATACCGCAGGATCTGTTGTGCCGTCGTCTGATTCTATATTTACGGGTTTGAAACCCTGTGGGATTTGGTGATCCATTACTTCGTCTGTGAAGCATAGGGGGTGTGCGGCGCCTCTCTACTGGGCTATGTCGCAACGCAGCTCAAATAAGTCTTGTCCGCTGTGTTCGGCCTGACCGGATTTACTTTTACTGTATCCGGCGTGACGGTTATTGTCGGGATATACCCCGCGGTATGACCCGGCCAGATGTATAACCCGACCGGACTTGGCGACTCACTAATGACCCGCCCTGACTGGACGACTCACTAAGTGACCTGCCCGAGCCTGGCGACTTATGGGTGACCTGGCAAGCGGATCAAAGGAGCGACAAGACCCGGGGGCCCAAGAGGCTCAAGGCCCAGAAGGCTGGCTACGTTATGGTAGGCCGGCTTAAGAGGAAAGGCTTGAGGAATATCTCCTTTACGAGGAAGCAAGACCCGGACTTGTAATCAACTTGTAAGAGAAGATAGACTAATCCTAGTCCTACTAGGACTCCACATGTAACCCGCCCCTCTAACTTATATAAGGAGGGGCAGGGCTCCCCAAAGAGGGACAAGGAACAAGAAACAATATCTAGTGCTAGACACCAAGAGGAGAGCCAGCTTACGGTGACTTCCTCATAATCATAATGAGACCTAGCCACAAACCGCATGTAGGGTTATTACCGGATGATGTTTCCCGGGGCCTGAAGCTGTCTAAATCTTTGTCTTGCATCGTTGCGTCTCTCGATTCCGATCAACCCCTTCAAGCTACCGCATAGATGCGTTGGCCTCGCGACTAAGTCCTTACACTAGGACATCTGCCGTGACAGTTCCACGACAGTTGGCGCCCACCGTGGGGCTCGTGCACGGTGGTGTTGAGTTCTTGGAGGGATATCTTTTAGGGATTGAGAAGTTCGTAATTTTCCGGATGAAGAAGAACCGATTTAGAAGGATCTACAACAACTGCGAGTTCATCGGTCAAGATTGAAGAAGTTTCCCGCAGTGTGTATAAGATCGAGAAAATTTAGGGTTGCCGAAAGCCAGCGGGAGATATTTTTAGCTGTGCCACGCCCTCAAGCCGCCGAGACAGGCAGGGAAACAAATCGGTCTCGCCGAGATAAATTGCCGCGTCATGTGGGCTGTTAAAGCTGGCATGTTCCGTCAACAGGCGTCATATGTGTCATCTGCTAGTACAAGCGGCGATTAGGATAGCTGCTTGCGGCCACGAGTTCGTCAGATCAATCTACATGAATCAAGTATCTGCCGATCGACTCAAAACCCAAAGCCTGATGGATTCCCAAGTTATTTCATGTGAAAGATTTCTCAACTAGTAGTACGAGTCCAAAAGCTATATGGTGATGTACTACCATCTGACATGAGCTAATGATGAGTGCCCGGTTCTCGAGGCCAAAGGAAAAAATAATGATAGGGGAAAAGATGGACGACCAAGAAACAGAAATGGCCACAACCTGGATTCTGCTGTTGCTTGCGCAGCCTCGTCTCCGAGCCGGTTATGACTTCAGCAGCCTCGCCTCTGCTTCCGAGTCTTCAAGCCTTGAGCCGCCCTTTTCCTTTTCCTATAGTCTGCTCGTACGCCCCTACGGCGGCCGTGCCTACGAGTTGCTGCCCCAGCGGAACCGGAGCTGCCTTCTCAGGCCGGGTCAACCATCTGTTTCACGCAGCAACACGTACTTCTACTATTCCTTACTACTGTCTATGCAAGCAACTACATGACCAAATTCACAAGAGGAAAGAAAATAAAAAAAAAGATCAAGTCCCCAGAATGAAAAAGGACGGAAGGGAGCGCACATAATCAGATCAACCAAGCATCTGCTATCTTTTTTGTCTTACTACGTCCAACATTAGTATCGGCGTTCGTCTGACAAAAATACCAGGTGCTACCCTTCTTAGTTATTTTTAATATACTTTAGGTTACTCCAGTAGGTAATATTTTTTGTGTAGGGTAATTATTCATTACAAAAGTGGCATCAAAACTCGGATACGGAGCTCACCAGCATGATCCTACACTAGCGTTCGTCCAAGGCACGCTGCCCAAGCAAAACGCTGTAGTCGATTCACCCATTTACACCGGCGTACAAACGCCGCGGCTGAGTCGCCCATCTGCGCCGGCTTATAACACCACGGTTGACTCGCCCGACTGCGCCGGTTTATAATGCCATGTCCTTTTTTTTCTTATAGTAATTTTTCACTGGTTGAGACGCCCGAGGAAAATTTTAGGATATAGTCCACTACAAAAGTGACGTCATGCCATGGAAATAAGGCTCACACCGGTTTACGATGCCGTGGCCGTCTCTCGCGTCCGCACCGGCTTACAAGCGAGGAGGGCAACTTGCTAGTCCACACCGGCTTACAAGTACCGCCGCCGACTCTCTCATCCTCACTGGTTTAAAACACCACGACCGACTCATTTGTTGTTCGGGCGAATTAGGTGATATTCATCTAAGTTTATTTTATTAAACATATTGTTTTCATCAAAGAACAATTGCTTTGGTCTGTATATTTTTATGTGTAGCAAAGGTGGTGCCATGTTGTGCCTATGAAGTGTATGTCAGCGCCATCACGCACCGGCGTCTGCGCCCGCTTACTGATGGAACAGGTGTGCGCAAGTCGCCGCCCGTGCAGCTTAACCTACATCAACCCGCCGTTGCGGTGTGAGCTGCCTCTGCCATGACCTATATAGCCTCTTTGAGTCGCCGGGACCCTGCGACCCGTGTCACCGAAACTGAAGAAGTTTCGTTGAGCCGTCCCGCGTTAAAACATCACACGTTGAACCGCCGCCTGCCCTCGGGTTGACTCGCGGCCGTTTCAAGCTATTCAAAGTTGCCGCCTCCACCGCCTCAACCGCGCTGCCATTGCAGTTTATGAGCGCCGCCCTGGTGATGCCTCCGTCTCGCTGCCGCGTCAACCTGCCGGAGCCACGTTGAGCCGCCCTTGCCACTTTGAGCCGCTGGGGTTATATTAAGTCGCCGGTTTGCCTGAGCCGTCGGAACTATAATGAGTCGCTGGTCTGCCTGAGCCACCTCTGTCGCGATAAACGGATCATCCATCGTCCAAACAAAACAGGTGCTATCCAGCCAAGTTTGATTTATTAGCACATGTTGTTTTTGTCAAAGAACAAGTTTATCTTTGCCTTGGTCTGCAATATTGTTTATGCAGGGCAATTACTTATGACAAAAGTGATATTATACCGTGGAGATGGAGGCACGCCAACACTTTTTAGCACAGGTGGTCGTCGTTACTCAACGGACTCCCGCACCGGCTTACAACGTCGTGGTTGTATCCCACGGCCGCACCGGCTTACAACGTCGTGGCTGTCTCTCACGACCGCACTGGTTTACAACGCCGCGGTCGACTCTCCCGTCCACACCGGTTTAAAACGCCGCGACGCACCCGCGGCCGACTCGGCCGTAATTGATTCCAGTTTCACCATGGTGATCATCAACTCCGCGGTCATAATTGCCGACCTGACGCACCAGGTGAAATCCATCCAGTATATTTTTATATTATATATTGCCTTTTCTATGGAAGAGAAAATACTCTGATTTGCAAGTTGTCCCATGCAGGATTCAAACCGGTCTATATTACGGTTAATTATGAAGAATCTCAAGTCACCTCGAGACTCAGGGGCTATGATGACATGACTCAGTAAATGATTGCCAGTTTAAAGCAGATTCAAGAACTCCGGGTCATTGGAAGAAAAAATAGCGCGGCCCCGGAGGCTACTGTCTTTTTGACGAATATTTAAAGGCCGTCAGGAAATTTCCGGCTTAAAAGAAAGGATTCCGGTTCAAAATCCGGTTCAAGGTAAACCTGTTTCGCACAAATCTTGAAGCTCTCAAATCCGGTTTAAAGTTCCGGATTCAAAAAGATTTAAATATCTTGCAAGTTCGAGTTCTCAGAAAAATTAAAGGTTGCTAAAAGAACTTGCTACCATGATGTGCGGTTCAAACTTGGATATCCTGCCTTACGGCTTATCTTATTATGATCACTTGGGGGCTTCCTGCTCATCGAGCATAGCTATCAATACCCTCTTGATCGGCGCAATGTCAAAATTTATATGGTCACTTGGGGGCTTCCTGTTCAAACATAGGTCGTATTTGAACCAAAGAGAACATAACTGTGGTACCCTTTTGATTGGCAAACTGCCGAACCTACTTGGGGGCTTCTTGATCGTATCCGAATCATAGCTCAACCCCTTTGGGAATCGACGTGGATCGTATTCGAATCAGCGTCGTTAAACAACTCTCAAGGTCATTTGGGGGCTTCCTGTTCAAACATAGGTCGTATTCGAACCAAAGAGAACATAGCTATCGATATCCTCTTGATCGACATCGCCAAAGCCACTGGGGGCTATATGATCGTATTCGAATCTTAGCTTAACCCCTTTGGAACGGTTTACTGATCGTATCCGAATCATAAGCCTCAAAAAGTTTTATTCTGTCTCTGGTAAAGTTTATTGCAGCCACAATTACTTAACTTGAGACCTTTTTGGGATTATATCTCAAATATATATAAGTGTTTTATGCTTAACCCGGCTTGACTTTTGACTATAAGTCACCAGTTTATGACAATCATCATCTATGTGGAAGCATTGGCTTCTAAGGATTGGGTTATCACCCTTACTACACAGGTTATGTAAGGCGACAGTACAAATTCAATACCACAATAGTTATATGTGAGATATTATGACCCACCCTGGTTTTGATGCTAAGTCGCCAGGGCATATGTTGTTTAAACTCTCTGCAGGATTTGCAGAAATATGACATGTAAATGATTAAGTTCAAGCTCATTACCAAAGTTGATGCTTCAAAATTATTATCCGTTCTGGATTTTTCTCAAATGGCTATAAGCCGCCGGGTCATGAAAATTCCGGTTTACAATGAAGGCGTGTTGAATCGCCATCGGCCAAGAGCCGCCGGGTATTTAAACTCCGGATTTACTTGTCAACAGATAAGGTATTTGAATTCTTTAAAATAGCCAACATGGCTGGATTTTCAATGATGGTATTGAATGATTGAGGTTTTCATACCGGATTATATTATTCAAATTTTGAATAGCCAACATGGCTGGATTTCTATTATGATTATCAATAACCAGTATTATGATTGAGGTTTTCAAAGTCGCTTTAGCGCCATAGCTATTATCTTTATCAATGGGCATGATTTATTTTACAATGGAGGAAATAGTCCCGACTCGCTGCAGGCTTACGACCCGGCACTTGGGGGCTACATTATTCAAGTTGAGGTTACATCGAATATGCAAGTCTCATGTCGCTGCAAGCATGCACCATGACACTTGGGGGCTAATGCAAAGTCATTTTTATTGGCCTTATTGAAGACCCAACTCATCCCATTGTAATGAGCCGGCCCTTGGGGGCTACCAATTGCTCCTATTAAAATTCAAGATACACAAGCCTTATTCCATTATATATTGAAGGATCCACTGCTCAGTTGGTAAAGCATAAAGATCTTAACCTTGTGGACGTGGGTTCAAGCCCCAGGATGGGGGTTACATCATATGATATAATTTTCAATGAAAAGTCCCAGCTTAGTATTATCTTACTAAGCCGGCCCTTGGGGGCTACACGTTACTGCTCAAATTTACATCATCATATTTACAAAGTCCCTGCTCATTATTACATAATGACCCGACACTTGGGGGCTAATGCATATTTCTCTTTGCTTAAGACAATTCTAGGATGACCCGGCTACACTACTATGACTATAGCCGACTCATGGGGGCTACACAACTGGATTTCATTTAAAGCCATGGTGATAAGTCCCGGCTTATTCATGCTGATTAAACCGGCCCTTGGGGGCTACAGGTATTATGGATATAAGGGAGAAATATCTTCAAATTTTCAGTTTGAGTAAATCAGATTGACTCGGTGTCTGCAAAAATCATAAACCGGCGTCGGCGACAATTATGACTCGGCATCATCTATTTATAACCCGGCAATTTTGGTAATCATAAACCGGCAAGTTTTATATCTCAAGTCGGCCAAATATAAGTTGAATATTTGAAGACCAATATTTTTGTCAAGTCAGAGCATTGAAGGCCGACTCAAATGGATGCTTTATTTACAATATTTCTTCTACAAGCAAATTGACTACGAAGTTGGTCTATTGACCCGGATTTTCCAGAAGGAGGGGATGACAAGGACTTAAGGATGATCAAGTGCCGGCTTACAAGAATATTTAACCCGGAGTGCAAACTGTCAATTTGTTCTTGTGTTTATGTTGCAGATCAGTTTAACATGGATAAATCCAAATTAAACTTGGGGGCTAATGTCGAGGATATACCCCGCGGTATGACCCGGCCAGATGTATAACCCGGCCGGACTTGGCGACTCACTAATGACCCGCCCTGACTGGACGACTCACTAAGTGACCCGCCCAAGCCTGGCGACTTATGGGTGACCTGGCAAGTGGATCAAAGGAGCGACAAGACCCGGGGCCCCAAGAGGCTCAAGGCCCAGAAGGACAGCTACGTTATGGTAGGCCGGCTTAAGAGGAAAGGCGTGAGGAATATCTCCTTTACGAGGAAGCAAGACCTGGACTTGTAATCAACTTGTAAGAGAAGATAGACTAATCCTAGTCCTACTAGGACTCCACATGTAACCCGCCCCTCTAACTTATATAAGGAGGGGCAGGGCTCCCCAAAGAGGGACAAGGAACAAGAAACAATATCTAGGGCTAGACACCAAGAGGAGAGTCGGCTTATGGCGACTTCCTCATAATCATAATGAGACCTAGCCACAAACAGCATGTAGGGTTATTACCGGATGATGTTTCCTGGGGCCCGAAGCTGTCTAAATCTTTGTCTTGCGTGTTGCGTCTCTCGATTCCGATCAACCCCTTCAAGCTACCGCATAGATGCGTTGGCCTCACGACTAAGTCCTCATACTAGGACATCTACCGTGACAATTCCACGACAATTATCGTCCCGCGTGGTGGCGCGCCCTCGTGATCCGTAGATCGATCTTGCGTGTTTTACTTTGTCCTCCAATACGTTTCATAGGTCTAGCATGTTTCCCCATGCCTTGACATTTTTATTTGAGTGGCGTCGGGGTGCGGGCTGAGCTTTTGGCTGAAATGCCTCTCTGTCGCGGCCACAAGGTTGCCGATCAGCCGCGTCATACGCTGGAGATGTACGTTTTAATGCTTCCTCCTCCAGTCGGGGTAGCAACATGCGCTTTGGGTAAATCTTGGAGGGGCGTTCGAGTTCATATTCCTCGGCCGCAAGGACATCAGTCCATCTGTCAGCTAGCAAATCTTGATCAGCTTGAAGCTGCTGCTGCTTTTTCTTAAGGCTATTTGTCGTGGCTATAAGCCGGCGCTGGAAGCGCTCTTGCTCGATGGGATCCTCAGGTAAGACAAATTCGTCATCGTCGAGGCTTGCCTCGTCTTTGGAGGGAGGCATGTAATTATCATCCTCCGCCTCTCCATCTGCCGCTCTCTCGGGAGGGATGGCTTCTCGACCCTCCTGCTCTAAATCTTGCTGGAGGGGATTGTTGTCGTCTTCGGCACTGTCCGTAGTGCTATTATCTCATGTGTCGGTGTCACCGCTTTTGCTTTGGCGAGACTTAGAGCGGCGCCGCTGACGTTGACGCTTGGGTTGTTTCTTGGAGGGGTCATCCTCCACTGTCTCGTCGCCATTGCCTTCTTTGGGTGTGTCCACCATGTATATATCATATGACTAGGTGGCTGTCCAGTGCCCTGTGGGCAGTGGTTCCTCTTTGTCTCCCGCATCGTCGTCCATACTGTCGATGTCTTCGGAGTCGAGGTCGAGCATGTCGGTCAAATTGTCGACAGTGGCTACTAAGTGGGTGGTGGGTGGGCGGCGAATTTCTTCGTCATCCGCATCCCAATCCTGCCGAACATAGTTCGGCCAGGACTCTCCTGACAGGGAGAGAGACCTTAATGAGTTCCGTATGTCGTCCGCGGAGGTGAACTCCATGATCGGCGCCCAGTCAGATTCGATAGGCACGGGCGCAGGCGGTTCGGAGTCCGTGGTCGGGGAAGAATCCGGCAGTTCGGCGTCACGACTCCCGTGAAGGGTAAGGTCGATATTTGGCTCGATCGCCGCTGAGAATACGGCCTCTGTGGCGGGGTCTATCCACCCGTCCATGGATGGCGCAATTGGCTCCGAATTGAGGATCGGAGCGGTCGCCGGTGCGGTCTCCTGAACACTGTCCGATGGTAGAGCTAAATCATGCTCATCGTGACCGTGCGGCGCACTCGACAGGGGCTCGAATCCATCGAAGATCAAGTCTCCGCGGATGTCGGCCGTGTAGTTTAAGCTTCCAAACCTGACCTGGTGGCCAGGGGCATAACTCTCGATCTGCTCCAGATGGCCAAGCGAGTTGGCCCGCAGTGAGAAGCCGCCGAATACAAAGATCTGTCTGGGGAGAAAAGTCTCAGCCTGGACCGCATTGCTATCGATGATCGAAGGAGCCATCAAGCCTAACGGTGACGACACAGAGGAACTCTCTATGAAAGCACCAATGTCGGTGTCAAAATCGGCAGATCTCGGGTAGGGGGTCCCGAACTGTGCGTCTAAGGCGGATGGTAATAGGAGGCAGGGGACACGATGTTTTACCCAGGTTCGGGCCCTCTTGATGGAGGTAAAACCCTATGTCCTGCTTGATTGTTCTTGATAATACGAGTAGTACAAGAGTTGATCTACCATGAGATCGGAGAGGCTAAACCCTAGAAGCTAGCCTATGGCATGATTGTATGTTGTCCTACGGACTAAAACCCTTCGGTTTATATAGACACCGGAGGGGGCTAGGGTTACACAAGGTCGGTTACAAAGGAGGAGATATACATATCCGTATTGCCTAGCATGCCTTCCACGCCAAGTAGAGTCCCATCCGGACACAGGACGAAGTTTTCAATCTTGTATCTTCATAGTCCAACAGTCCGGCCAAAGGATATAATCCGGCTATCCGGATACCCCCTAATCTAGGACTCCCTCAGGAGCCAACAACGGCCAATTCGATAGGGGACAACTAGTACAGCTTATCCTGACAAAAGCAGTCTTCGCCTGCAAAAGGCTCTGCTGATGACGCCGCCTTGGGCTCCATGGTGACCTCCGTCTTGCCGTCCTAGTGATCTTGGTCTCGTTGCACTGATATGGAAACCTTTGCTTGATGCCTCGGTACTCCGTGCCTGTGCTTGCTTCTTTAGCACCAAAGAAGAAACAAGGACACTGTGCGCGCTGGCGCCCGCCTGGCCTTGATCGTCATGGCTCACGTCACTGAAACCTCGCGAGGTTTGCCTTGCCTTGAACTCTCCGCCCCTCGCGAGCCAGCCTAGTGAGGCCTCTCCTGAGGAGGTCTTGTGTCGTCTGCCTCGCGAGGCTTGGCCCCTCGCGAGGGTCTTGAGTGCTTGTTGGTGAAGATGCTTCGTACGGGCCCGCTCGTAGAGCCATCTCGTGGGCCACAGACAGGCAAGTCTGGGGACCCCCGTTCCCAGAACGCCGATAGCATGCTTGAAGTATTACTATTTTTATGTCAATAATAAACTTTTATCTTGAATCTTTTGGATCTGAACATTCATGCCACAATAAAGAGAATTACATTGAAAATTATGTTAGGTAGCATTCCACATCAAAAATTCTGTCTTTATCATTTACCTACTCGAGGACGAGCAGGAATTAAGCTTGGGGATGCTTGATACGTCTCCAACGTATCTATAATTTTTGATGGTTCCATGATATTATATTATCTGTTTTGGATGTTTAATGGGATTTAATATACCTTTTATATTATTTTTGGGACTAACCTATTAAGCAAAAGCCTAGTGCAAATTGCTATTTTTTTTGCCTATTTCAGTGTTTCGCAAAAAAGGAATATCAAACGGAATCCAAACAGAATGAAACCTTCGCGAGGATCGTTTTTGGAACAAACGTGATCCAGGAGACTTGGAGTGGACGTCAAGGAAGCAGCGAGGCGGCCACGAGGTAGGGCGGCACACCCAGGGGGGCCAGGCACGCCCCCCACCCTCGTGGGCCCCTCGCGGCTCCACCGACCTACTTCTTTCGCCTATATATACTCTTATACCCTGAAACCTCCAGGGGGAGCCACGAAACACCTTTTCCACTACCGCAACCTTCTATACCGTGAGATCCCATCTTGGGGCCTTTTTCGGCAATCTGCCGGAGGGGGATTCGATCACGGAGGGCTTCTACATCAACACCATGGCCTCTTCGATGATGTGTGAGTAGTTTACCACAGACCTTCGGGTCCATAGTTATTAGCTAGATGGCTTCTTCTCTCTCTTTGGATCTCAATACGAAGTTCTCCTCAATCTTCTTGGAGATCTATTCTATGTAACTCTTTTTGCAGTGTGTTTGCCGAGATCTGATGAATTGTGGGTTTATGAACTTGATTATCTGAATATTATTTGATTCTTTTATGAATTCTTATATGCATGATTTGATATCTTTGCAAGTCTCTTCGAATTATCGGTTTAGTTTGTCCTACTAGATTGATCTTTCTTGCAATGGGAGAAGTGCTTAGCTTTGGGTTCAGTCTTGCGGTGCTCGATCCCAGTGACAGAAAGGGAAACGACACGTATTGTATTGTTGCCATTGAGGATAAAAAGATGGGGTTTATATCATATTGCTTGACTTTATCCCTCTACATCATGTCATCTTGGCTAATGCGTTACTCCGTTCTTATGAACTTAATACTCTAGATGCATGCTGGATAGCGGTCGATGTGTGGATTAATAGTAGTAGATGCAGAATCATTTCGGTCTACTTGACATGGACGTGATGCCTATATTCAAGATCATTGCCTTAGATATCATCATAACTATGTGCTTTTCTATCAATTTCTCGGCAGTAATTTGTTCACCCACCGTAATACATGCTATCTTGAGAGAAGCCACTAGTGAAACCTATGGCCCCCGGGTCTACTTTACCTCATATAAGTTTCCAATCTACAACTCTAGTTTACTATTTATTTTGAAATCTTTATTTTCCAATCTATACCACAAAAATACCAAAAATATTTATCTTATTATGTTTATCAGATCTCACTTTTGCAAGTGGACGTGAAGGGATTGACAACCCCTTTATCGCGTTGGTTGCATGGTTCTTATTTGTTTGTGCATGTACTAGGTGATTTGAGTGTAGTCTCCTACTGGATTGATACATTGGTTCTCAAAAACTAAGGGAAATACTTATGCTACTTTGCTGCATCACCCTTTCCTCTTCAAGGGAAAACCAACGCATGCTCAAGAGGTAGCATTCACCGAGGTCTTTCATTGAAAAATTCTTATGGAAGTGTCCTTTTATGCTATTCAGAAATTCAGTATCATTTACGATCAACAATATGTCATCTACATATAATATCAGAAATGCTACGGAGCTCCCACTCACTTTCTTGTAAATACAGGCTTCTCCAAAAGTCTGTATAAAACCATATGCTTTGATCACACTATCAAAGCGTATATTCCAACTCCGAGAGGCTTGCACCAGTCCATAAATGGATCGCTGGAGCTTGCACACTTTGTTAGCACCTTTTGGATTGACAAAACCTTATGGTTCCATCATATACAACTCTTCTTTAAGATATCCATTAAGGAATGCAGTTTTGACATCCATTTGCCAAATTTCACAATCATAAAATGCGGTAATTGCTAACATGATTCAGACGGACTTAAGCATCGCTACGGGTTAGAAGGTATCATCGTAGTCAACTCCTTGAACTTGTCGAAAACCTTTTGCAACAAGTCAAGCTTTGTAGATAGTAACATTACCGTCAGCGTCAGTATTATTCTTGAAGATCCATTTATTCTCTGTGGCCTGCCGAGCAACAGGCAAGTCAACCAAAGTCCACACTTTGTTCTCATACATGGATCCCATCTCAGATTTCATGGACTCAAGCCATTTTTGTGGAATCTGGGCTCATCATCGCTTCCTCATAGTTCATAGGTTCGTCATGGTCAAGTAACATGACCTCCAGAACAGGATTACCGTACCACTCTGGTGCGGATCTTACTCTGGTTGACCTACGAGGTTCGGTAGTAACTTGATCAGAAGTTTCATGATCATCATCATTAGCTTCCTCACTTACTGGTGTAGGAATCACTGGAACTGATTTCAGTGATGAACTACTTTCCAATAAGGGAGCAGGTACAATTACCTCATCAAGCTCTGCTTTCCTCCCACTCACTTCTTTCGAGAGAAACTCCTTCTCTAGAAAGGATCCATTCTTAGCAACGAATATCTTGCCTTCAGATATGTGATAGAAGGTGTACCCAACAGTCTCCTTTGGGTATCCTATGAAGACATATTTATCCAATTTGGGTTCGAGCTTATCAGGTTGAAGCTTTTTCACATAAGCATCGCAGCCCCAAACTTTAAGAAACGACAACTTGGGTTTCTTGCCAAACCATAGTTCATAAGGTGTCGTCTCAACGGATTTAGATGGTGCCCTATTTAACGTGAATGCAACCGTCTCTAAAGCATAACCCCAAATGATAGCGGTAAATCAGTGAGAGACATCATACAACGTTCTGACACACCATTACGTTGTGGTGTTCCAGGTGGCGTGAGTTGCGAAACTATTCCACATTGTTTCTAATGAAGACCAAACTCATAGCTCAAATATTCACCTCCACGATCAGATCGTAGAAACTTAATTTTCTAGTTACGACGATTTTCCACTTCACTCTAAAATTCTTTGAACTTTTCAAATATATCAGACTTATTGTTTCATCAAGTCGATATACCCATATCTGCTCAAATCATCTGTGAAGGTGAGAAAATAACTATATCCACCGCAAGCCTCAATGTTCATTGGACCACATACACCAGTATGTATGATTTCCAATAACTCTGCTGCTCGCTCCATTGTTCAGGAGAATGGAGTTTTAGTCATCTTGCCCATGAGGCATGGTTCGCGAGTACCAAGTGATTCCAGAAGTCCATCAGAATGGAGTTTCTTCATGCGCTTTACACCAATATGACCCAAACGGCAGTGCCACAAATAAGTTGCACTATCATTATCAACTCTTCATCTTTTGGCTTCAATACTATGAATACGTGTATCACTACTATCAAGATTTAGTAAAAATAGACCACTCATCAAGGGTGCATGACCATAAAATATATTACTTATATAAATAGAACAACCATTATTCTCTGATTTAAATGAATATCCGTCTCGCATCAAACAAGATCCAGATATAATGTTCATGCTCAACGCTGGCACCAAATAACAATTATTTAGGTCTAAAACTAATCCCGAAGGTAAATGTAGAGGTAGCTAGTGTGCCGACGGTGATCACATCGACTTTGGAACCATTTCCCACGCGCATCATCACCTTGTCCTTAGCCAATCTTCGCTTAATCCGTAGCCCCTGCTTCGAGTTGCAAATGTTAGCAACTGAACCAGTATCAAATACCCAGGCACTACTGTGTAACATCCCAAATTTTCAATTTGGAATGTTATACATTAGATCATCATTGCATATCATGTTTTATTGCATCTTGGTTGATCCTAGAAATTCCACGCAACTCAAGGACCTACGGAGAGAGTTGGGGATTTTGTTATTTTCATATTTGGGTTTTTCTCGAATTATGAAAAGAGGATCATTTGATTTTAATTATTTTTCTCTGAAATATTTCTTTTATTAAAAATAAAAGAGAGAGGATAAATTGACTTCCTCAAAATAAAGAAATATCAGAGATTTAATATTAAAATCAAATAAGATATTTTTTATTTGGAGTTTTATCACTATTTTATTTGAATTAGGAAAAAATGTGTTTTTCAAAATTGCATTTTAGGCCCAAATAAATGTTCACCTTGTCCGGCTTATTTTAGAGGACGGGGAAAAAATTATTTCGGAATTTTTGGAGTCCGTTTAGTATTTCTTTTCTTTCTTTTTCTGCACGTCAAAATTATTAAAAAAAAGTCAAACCGACTTAGGGCCGTATTCGGCCAGGACTTCTCGGGCCGACCCCTTTAAAGCTCGAGACCCCCGAGCCCCGATCCGCCGCCAACCCCCGAAACCCTAGCCGCTGCCACCCTTCGCGCCGCCGCCCGCGCCGCCGCCCCGCGCCACCTCTCGCCGGAGCCTGCCGCCGCCGGACCCGAGGTAGCCGCCTCGGTTTTTCATGAGAAAAACCGTTTGTTTTTTTCGAAACCCTAGATCCGTTTTTTATATCCGGTTCGGTTTATTTTTTCGCTTTAGTTATTTAGCAGACGTTCGTCCGTACGTTTGTTTTAACGAACAGTTTCGCTCGTTAATTACAGATAACGAACGTTCGTTCGTTAGCCTGTTCGTCAGTTTTTCTTTTTCTCGGATTTGCCGCGATTATTTTCGATCGTGATTTCTGATCCGATTTTTGTTCTAGTATAACTTTTCGCTCGCTTATCGGAATCAGGTGATTCAAGCGCCTAGAGTTTCGTCTCGAAACCCTCTTTCCGTTTAACCAACTTAAACAAGTTTTTGCTACTGTGAAATTTGACCTAGGTCAAGATTAGTAAACGAAACTTGTTTCTCTCGCCGTTTGAGTTTTGTTGCTTTGTTTGACTTGTTTCTTTTTGCAAACCAGAGTTCTTAAGTTGAACTTTCTGGTTAGATCTCTTATTTGAGTTTTACCCATGCTTTTGCTGTATTGCTTATTGTATGCTTGTTTGATTGCGATAGAGTACCTGGAGTGCGAAGCGTGCTACATCGAGTCTCTAGGTTTCGCGGATCATCAGCAAGGAAAGTAACACTTTGATCATACCTCTTACTACCCAGTTTTATTGCATTAGATCAACCCTCAAACATTGCATGGTTAGGATCTGAATTAAATTGTGGGTTTGGGAAGTAGATGAGGTAGTACCTATTCACCTGTTTATTATCAAACCCTGGGAGTTACTTCTACGTTGCTTATATTGCTATGCTATGCTTGTAGACATGGATTGGGTTTGAGTGTATTCATGACAGATGTGAGATTGTTTACTTAATGGTTCAACTTAAGGTGGCAACTTTAATACATATCTAGGTGGATTGAGGCACCTCGGGAACCCAGTGATTGCCTGTATTTTTGGAAATCCCGGGGTACCGTGTGATTCTCCTATGGACCGCCACCCAGGCTCAAAGGGATCATAAGATTATTCATACTAGAAACTTTCGTGTGCCGCCACATGCCAATATGGGCTCTGGCATAGTTGAGTAAGTTCTGGGAAACCTTTCCATGATGGGCTAGCAGATGTAGGGGATTGTAGGTGTACCGGCCTATCTATCGGTTAAGGGGACCTCTTCGGAAAGACTGTGTCTCGGTCATATGTTTCTCAAACATCATGTAGTGCGAGAAATCCAACGGAGGAGATCGAGTCTTGTGGGGAAAAGTGCACAAACCTCTGCAGAGTGTACAAACTAATCATGGTTAGCCGTGTCCCCGGTTATGGACATCTTGAGTATCTAGTTCTTGGATTATCATGTGAACCTCGTCACTCTTAATATAATTTGTTTGGGTTTAATGATGATTACTTCTAATTGGGTTTGAGTTGGGTGAACCTTCTCAATGTTTAACAAATACCATGATAGTTAAATAAAATTTATTCCTTTGCAGTAGGGAAAAATTGGCTTTACGCAAAAACATATCAACCATACAGCCTCCACCAGCCATATGTGCATATAGTGATAGCTTTATTCTGTTCATTATTCTCTTGTGTTACCTTGCCAGCATGTTCTATGTGCTGACCCTTTTTCGGGCTGCAACATATCATGTCGCAGACTTTTCAGACGACGAGTAAGGAGCCTTAGGTCGTGGTCTTTCACTCAGTGAAGCCGTTGGAGTTGATGGACTCACTTTATCTTCCAAGCCTTCCGTTGTTATCGTTTTAGATGGCCTTAAGCCATATTATATTGTAATAAGTTCTCTTTTGAGACATTTGATTTAATAAGTGTGTGATTGCCACTCTGTTATAAATCCTTCAAGTACTGTGTGTGTCAGCATTACCGATCTAGGGATGACACTTATAAACAGAGGTCAGACTATTTGAGGTCTGGTTGCTACATACTGCGAGTATTAGTAAGGTACACATCAATAACATGTATATCAAATATACCTTTCACTTTGCCATCCTTCTTCTCCGTCAAATACTTGGGACAGTTCCGCTTCCAGTGACCAGTCCCTTTGCAGTAGAAGCACTCAGTCTTAGGCTTAGGTCCAGACTTGGGTTTCTTCACTTGGGCAGCAACTGGCTTGCTGTTCTTCTTGAAGTTCCCCTTCTTCCCTTTACCCTTTTTCTTGAAACTAGTGGTCTTGTTGACCGTCAACACTTGATGCTCCTTCTTGATTTCTACCTCCGCAGCCTTTAGCATTGCAAAGAGCTTAGGAATCGTATTATCCATCCCTTGCATATTATAGTTCATCACGAAGCTCTTGTAGCTTGGTGGTAGTGATTGAAGAACTCTATCAATGACACTATCATCAGGAAGATTAACTCCCAGCTGAGTCAAGTGGTTGTGGTACCCAGATATTCTGAGTATATGTTCACTGACAGAACTATTCTCCTCCATTTTGTAGCTGTAGAACTTATTGGAGACTTCATATCTCTCAACCCGGGCATTTGCTTGAAATATTAACTTCAACTCCTGGAACATCTCATATGCTCCATGATGTTCAAAATGTCGTTGAAGTCCCGGTTCTAAGCCGTAAAGCATGGCACACTGAACTATCGAGTAGTCATCAGCTTTGCTCTGGCAGGTGGTCACAACATCTGGCGTTGCTCCTGCAGTGGTTTGTCACCTAGTGGTGCTTCCAGGACATAATTCTTCTGTGCAGCAATGAGGATAATCCTCAAGTTACAGACCCAGTCCATGTAGTTTCTACCATCATCTTTCAACTTAGCTTTCTCTAGGAACGCATTAAAATTCAACGGAACAACAACACGGGCCATCTATCTACAACAACATAGACATGCAAAATACTATCAGGTACTAAGTTCATGATAAATTAATGTTCAATTAATAAAATTACTTAAGAACTCCCACTTAGATAGACATCCCTCTAATCATCTAAGTGATCACGTGATCCATATCAACTAAACCATGTCCGATCATCACGTGAGATGGAGTAGTTTTCAATGGTGAACATCGCTATGTTGATCATATCTACTATATGATTCACGCTCGACCTTTCGGCCTCAGTGTTCCGAGGCCATATCTGCATATGCTAGGCTCGTCAAGTTTAACCCAAATATTATGCGTGTGCAAAATTGGCTTGCACCCGCTGTATGTGAACGTAGAGCTTATCGCACCCGATCTTCACGTGGTGTCTCGGCATGACAAACTGTAGCAACGGTGCATAGTCAGGGAGAACACTTGTACCTTGAAATTTAGTGAGAGATCATCTTATAATGCTACCGCCGAACTAAGCAAAATAAGATGCATAAAGGATAAACATCACATGCAATCAATATAAGTGATATGATATGGCCATCATCATCTTTTGCCTTTGACCTCCATCTCCAAAGCACTGTCATGATCACCATCATCACCGGCTTGACACCTTGATCTCCATCGAAGCATCGTTGTCATCTCGCCAACTATTGCTTCTACGACTATTGCTACCGCTTAGTGATAAAGTAAAGCAATTACATGGCGATTGCATTTCATACAATAAAGCGACAACCATATGGCTCCTGCCAGTTGCCGATAACTGTGTTACAAAACATGATCATCTCATACAATAAAATTTAGCATCATGTCTTGACCATATCACATCACAACATGCCCTACAAAAACAAGTTAGACGTCCTCTACTTTGTTGTTGCAAGTTTTACGTGGCTACTACGGGCTGAGCAAGAACCATTCTTACCTACGCATCAAAAACCACAACGCGGTATAGTGATTGCTTTTTGATCTTCAGAAAGAACCCTGTTCATTGAATCCGATTCAAATAAAGTTGAAGAAACTGACACCAACCAGCCACCTATGTGTGAAGCACGTCGGTAGAACCAGTCTCGCGTAAGCGTACGCGTAATGTCGGTCTGAGCCACTTCATCCAACAATACCGTTGAATCAAGAATCAACGAGTGACGGAAAGCAATATGTATATACCCATGCCCACAACTCCTTTGTGTTCTACTCGTGCATATAACATCTACACAAAGACCTGGCTCGGATGCCACTGTTGGGGAACGCAGTAATTTCAAAAAAATTCCTACACACACGCAAGATCTATCATGGTGATGCATAACAACGAGAGGGGAAGATTGTTATCCATGTACCCTCATAGACCGTAAGCGGAAGCGTTATGACAACGCGGTTGATGTAGTCGTATGTCTTTACGATCTGACCGATCCTAGTACCGAAATTACGGCACCTCCGCGATCTGCACATGTTCGGCTCGGTGACGTCCCACGAACTCTCGATCCAGCTCAGTGTCGAGGGAGAGCTTCGTCGGCACGACGGTGTGATGATGATGATGAAGCTACTTGCGCAGGGCTTCACCTAAGCACTACGATGATATGACCGAGGTGGATTATGGTGGAGGGGGGCACCGCACACGGCTAAGGGATCAATGATCAACTTGTGTGTTCTAGGGTGCCCCCCTTGCCCCCGTATATAAAGGAGCAAAGGGGGAGGTCGGCCGGCCCTTGGGGCGCGCCAAGGAGGGGAGGAGTCCTCCTCCTAGTAGGAGTAGGACTCTCCCTTTCCTAGTCCAACTAGGAGGAGGGAGGGGGAAGGAAGGAGAGGAGAAGGGAGAAGGAAAGGGGGCGCCGCCCCCCTTCCCTACTCCAATTCAGACTAGAGGGCGAGGGGCGTGGGGCCCTGCCTTGGCCGGCCCTCTCTCTCCACTAAAGCCCATGTGGCCCATTAGTTCCCCCCAGGGGTTCCGATAACCCCCCGACACTCCAATAATTATCCGCTGACCCCCGGAACTCATCCGGTGTCCGAATATAGTCATCCAATATATCAATCTTTATGTCTCGACCATTTCGAGACTCCTTGTCATGTCCATGATCATATCCGGGACTCTGAACTACCTTCAGTACATCAAAACACATAAACTCATAATACTGGTCGTCACCGGACGTTAAACATGCGGACCCAACGGGTTCGAGAACTATGTAGACATGACCGAGACACGTCTCCGGTCAATAACCAATAGCGGAACCTGGATGTTCATATTGGCTCCCACATATTCTACGAATATCTTTATCAGTCAAACCGCATAAAGATATACATTGTTCCCTTTGCCATCGGTATGTTACTTGCCCGAGATTCGATCGTCGGTATCTCAATACCTAGATCAATCTTGTTACCGGTAAGTCTCTTTACTCGTTCCGTAATGCATTATCCCGTAACTAACTCATTAGTAACATTGCTTGCAAGGCTTATAGTTATTGCATTACCGAGAGGGCCCAGAGATACCTCTCCGATACACGAAGTGACAAATCCTAATCTGGATATATGCCAACTCAACAAACACCATCGGAGACACCTGTAGAGCATCTTTATAGTCACCTAGTTACGTTGTGGCGTTTGATAGCACACTAAGTGTTCCTTCGGTATTCGAGAGTTGCATGATCTCATAGTCATAGGAACATGTATAAGTTATGGAGAAAGCAATAGCAACAAACTAAATGATCATCGTGCTAAGCTAACGGATCGGTCAAGTCAATCACGTCATTCTCCAATGATGTGATCCCGTTAATCAAATGACAACTCATGTCTATGGTCAGGAAACATAACCATCATTGATTCAACGAGCTAGTCAAGTAGAGGCATACTAGTGACACTTTGTTTGTCTATGTATTCACACATGTACTAAGTTTACAGTTAATACAATTCTAGCATGAATAATAAACATTTATCATGATATAAGGAAATATAAATAACAACTTTATTATTGCCTCTAGGGCATATTTCCTTCAAGAGCACCCCTGAAGATCATGGACTGACTAGACATAGTAATTCATGGCAAAAGAGATCCAGTCACTGTCATACTCAATATCAATTAATAACAATGCATACAAATGACAGTGGTGCTCTCTAACTGGTGCTTTTATAAGAGGATGATGACTTGTCAATAAAAGTAAATAGATAGGCCCTTCGCAGAGGGAAGCCGGGATTTGCAGAGGTGCCAGAGCTCGAGTTTTTAAAATAGAGATAAATAATATTTTGAGCGGTATGTTTTTATTGTCAACATAACAACCAAGAGATCTCGGTATCTTCCATACTAGATACATTATAGGCGGTTCCCAAACAGAATGGTAAAGTTTATACTCCCCCACCACCAACAAGCAGATTCCACGGCTGGTCCGAAACAACGGGTACCGTCCAACTAACAACAGTCCTGGGGGAGTTTTGTTTGCAATCATTTTGATTTGATTTGAGCATGGGACTGGGCATCCCGGTTACCAGCCATTTTCTCGTGAATGATGAGTGGAGTCCACTCATCATGAGAATAACCCACCTAGCATGGAACATATTGACAACCCTAGTTGCTACATCAGCGATTCGAGCATACAATACAGATTATCATTCGAAGGTTTAGAGTTTGGCACATGAAAATTTACTTGGATTGACAGGTAAATACCGCATATAGGTAGGTATGGTGGACTCATATGGAACAACTTTGGGTTTATGGAAGTGGATGCACAAGCAGTATTCCCTCTTAGTACAAGTGAAGGATATAAAAAGACCGGGGAGCAACCAACTAGAGAGCAACAACAGTCATAAACATGCATTGATATTAATCAACATTGAGTGCAAACATGAGTAGGATATAAATCACCATGAACATAAATATCGTGGAGGCTATGTTGATTTTGTTTCAACTACATGCATGAACATGTGCCAAGTCAAGCGACTCGAATCATTCAAAGGAGGATACCACCCTATCATACTACATCACAACCATTTTAAAAGCATGTTGGCACCTAAGGTAAACCATTATAAAATCCTAGCTAATTAAGCATGGCATGAGTAACTATAATCTCTAATTGTCATTGCAAACATGTTTCATTCATAATGGGCTAAATCAAGAATGATGAACTAATCTTATTTACAAAAACAATATAGGTCGAGTTCATACCAACTTTTCCTCATGTCAATCATTTCGTCATATATCGTCATTATTGCCTTTCACTTGCATGACCGAACAGCGTGGATGAAGGAAATATGCCCTAGAGGCAATAATAAAGTTGTTATTTATATTTCCTTATATCATGATAAATGTTTATTATTCATGCTTGAATTGTATTAACCGGAAACTTGGTACATGTGTGAATACATAGACAAACAGAGTGTCCCTAGTATGCCTCTACTTGACTAGCTCGTTAATCAAAGATGGTTAAGTTTCCTGACCATAGACATGTGTTGTCATTTGATGAACGGGATCACATCATTAGAGAATGATGTGATGGACAAGACCCATCCGTTAGCTTAGCATTATGATTGTTTAGTTTTATTGCTATTGTTTTCTTCATGACTTATACATATTCCTCTGACTATGAGATTATGCAACTCCCAAATATCGGAGGAACACCTTATGTGCTATCAAACGTCACAACGTAACTAGGTGATTATAAATATGCTCTACAGGTGTCTCCGATGGTGTTTGTTGAGTTGGCATAGATCAAGATTAGGATTTGTCACTCCGTGTATCGGAGAGGTATCTCTGGGCCCTCTCGGTGATGCACATCACTATGAGCCTTGAAAGCAATGTGAATAATGAGTTAGTTATGAGATGATGCATTATAGAACGAGTAAACAGACTTGCCGGTAACGAGATTGAAATAGCTATGATGATACCGACGATCGAATCTTGGGCAAGTAACATACCGATGACAAGGGGAATGACGTATGTTGTTATGCGGTTTGACCGATAAAGATCTTTGTAGAATATGTAGGAACCAATATGAGCATCCAGGTTCCGCTATTGTTTATTGACCAGAGATGTGTCTCGGTCATGTCTACATAGTTCTCGAACCCGTCGGGTCCGCATGCTTAACGTTCGATGACGACTTGTATTGTGAGTTATGTGATTTGATGATCAAAGTTTGTTCGGAGTCCCGGATGAGATCACGGAAATGACAAGGAGTCTCGAAGTGGTCGAGAGGTAAATATTCATATATCGGAAGGTTATATTTGGACATCAGAATGGTTCCGAGTGATTCGGATATTTTACCGGAGTACCGAGGGGTTACCGGAACCCCTCGGGGGAAGTATTAGGTCTATTGGGCCATGTTGGAGGAGAGGAGAAAGGCCACGTGAGATGGGGCGTGCCCCCCCTTGCCCAAACCGAATTGGACTAGGGAAGGGGGGCGGCCCCCCTCTTTCCTTCTCCCTCTCTTTCCCTTTCCCTTTTCTCTCTCTGGTGGAAGGAAGGAGGGGGTCGAATCCTACTTGGACTAGGAGTCCAAGTAGGACTCCCCCCATGGCACGCCCCCTTGGCCGGCCACCTCCTCCTCCCCCCTTTATATATGGAGGCAGGGGGCACCCCAAAGGCACAACAGACAATCTCTTAGCTGTGTGCGATGCCCCCCTCCATAGTTCAACACCTCGGTCATATCGTCGTAGTGCTTAGGTGAAGCCCTGCGCCGGTAACTTCATCATCACCGTCTCCACACCGTCGTGCTGAGGAAACTCTCCCTCGTCCTCAACTGGATCAAGAGCTCGAGGGACGTCATCATGCTGAACGTGTGCTGAACATGGAGGTGACGTACGTTCGGTACTTGGATTGGTTGGATCGTGAAGACGCTTGACTACATCAACTGCGTTACTAAACGCTTCCGCTTTCGGTCTACGAGGGTACGTGGACACACTCTACCCTCTCCTTGCTATGCATCTCCTAGTTAGATCTTGCGGGATCGTAGGAAAATTTTGTATTACTACGTTGCCCAACAGTGGATAATAATAATAATAGTGCACGTGCATTGGACTAAGCTGGAATATGCAAATATTTCTTCAAAGGAGAAGACAAGGTAATGTGGGCTTTTTGTTAGATCAACAATAATGCATATGAGAGCCACTCAACATTTTCATCGTGGTCTTCTCCTCTTGACCCCCAAAGAAAAGAAAAGAATTTCAAAGAAACACACTAAAATGTTTTTGGAGTTTTTGTTTTTCTGAAGAAAGTAAAACAAGAACGAGAAAAACTATTTACACGGGAAAGCTCCCAACAAGCAAAAGAAGAACGAGAAATATTTTTGGGTTTTATTTTAACACTACTAATAAGTAAACATGGAAAGTAAACTAACTACAACTAATGTTTTTGGTTTTTTTCTTAAGGTTTTTCAACACACTCAAGAAGAAAGCGAGAAAAAGAAATAAACTAACATGAATAATACAATGAAAAGTATGAGCACCGACAACTGGAATGAGTGTGTGAACATGAATGTAATGTCTGTGAGGAATAAGTACTCCCCCAAGCTTAGGCTTTTGGCCTAAATTGGTCTAAGGCCACCACTGGCCCGGATGATATCCGAAATCATAATTAGGGTTGTACTGTGTTGCGGCAGCTACCGCTTGACGAGCAGCCTCCGTTGTTCTCTCATACTCGTTTGCCTCCTCTCTAGTTATAAAATATCTCCCACTTACCTGAAAGTTAAAGAAGGCAGGAGCAGGAAGGGTAATATGGATGGCACCCATCTGTCAAAGATTAATCGGTACTAGAGGGACTGTTCATTCCTCTCAAGAAACGGGTAGCGTACCATAGCATTATAATCTAGAAAAGCAGGTGGCAACTCAATGTCATTCCCTCTTATGGATACACCAAGATAATTAGCTAAACAAGTTGCATAGATCCCACCAAATAAATCTCCATCTTTAGCATTAAGATGTAACCTCCTCGCAATAATGGCCCCCAAGTTATATCGCTTATCACCTAACACCGCACACTTGAGGACACTAAGATCTGGAACACAAAGGTGGCAATGCTCATGCTTACCGTTAATGCATCTACCTATAAAGAGAGCAAAATAATCTTTGGCAGGAAAGTGAATGCTCCCTATGGTAGCTTGTGTGATATTTCTAGTTTCTCCCACAGTGATGCTAGCAAGGAAATCATTGTATTCAGATTTGTGAGGTTCACTAAGAAGGCCCCACTGTGGGATTTTGCAAGCAGTATTAAAATCTTCAAGGTCCATGCTATATGATTCATCATAAAGATCAAATAAAACAGTATGGGTATTGCGTTTAGATGAAAATTCAAACCTCCGCACAAAGGAATCAGTGAGGTAATATTATTGGCGGCACTTATCTGACACGAAGTCCTCAAGGCCGGCATTTTGTACGTATGCATAAAACTCATCCTTGAAACCTGCATGAACCATGAATTCATCTTATGGCCATTCACAGGGCCGCACTTGAGCTGACCTTGGTGGTTCAAGGTCCGGCTCACATATTGCGAGCCTCGGTGCTTGCTTCCTCGAAGAACCACCTTGGTACATTTTCCTGGATATTTATTTTCCTTTGAAAAATTTCTAAAATTTTAGTGACTCAAAATAAAAGAGAACCAAACTCAACAAAATTGATGGCAAGTACTCCTACAAGTGCCTAGAGGCTATATCTTGCATCAAAACTACTTCGGATGTAGCGACCCGGCCTCAAACGGTCAAGTCTCTGTGCTTAAGTGTCATCCCTGGATCGGTATGCTGACACACATAGTACTCGAGGATTTATAACAGAGGTAAATCACATGTATAAAGTAACGTAAATACTATTACCTCAATCCAAATAGCGGAAGTAACAAAGGTTGTGGATTCCCATTAACACCAATGGCAAAGTTGAGTGTAGAAATCGTAACCCTAACGTATCACTTACTCATCGTAAGAAGTCCTGCAACATGAGACGTTGCAGCCACAAAGGGTCAGTACATTGAATGTACTGGCAAATTCACACCATAGGATAATGATGAATAAAGGCTATCACTACATGCATATTTGGCTGGTGGAAAAGCTCTATGGTTATAGTTTTTGCGAAAGCCAATTTTTCCCTACTACAAAGGAATAAATTTTATTTAACTATCATGGTGGTTGTTAAACATTGAGAGCGTTGACACCCTCTCAATCCCAATTAAGCATCATCATTAAAACCCAACAAAATTATTTACAGTCACATGATGAGATTCACATGATAATCCAAGTACTAGATACTCAAGACGTCCATAACCGGGGACACGACTAATCATGATTAGTTTATACACTCTGCTGAGGTTTGCGCACTTTTCCCCACAAGACTCGATCTCCTCCGTTGGATTTCTCACACTACATGGTGTTTGAGAAACAGATGAGTGAGACAAAGTCTTTCATAAGCGTTTGCACCTTACGATGGGTAGACCGTACCACCTACATCCCCTACATCTTCTAGTCGACCACTGTAATAGTTCACACGACTTAATCAACTATGCTAGAGCCCATACTAGCTTGTGGCTGCACACAGAAGTTTCTAGTATGAATAATCTCATGATCCTTTTGAGCCTGGGTGGCGGTCCATAAAGAAAAACAGGCAATCGCTGGAATACCCAGGTGCCTAAATAGGCAATCGCTGGAATACCCAGGTGCCTCAATCCACCCATATGTGTGTTAAAGTTGCCACCTTAAGTAAACCATTAATTAACAATCTCACATCTGTCATGACTACTCTCAAACACAATCCACGTCTACGAGCATGGCATAGCAATATAAGCAACGTAATAGTAACTCCCAAGGTTTGAATGCAGGGTAATAGATTCCTACCTCATCAACTACTTCCCAATACCCATATGTTATCAATCCTACTCATGCAATGTTTGAGGTTGAAACTAATGCATAAAAGCTGGGTATGAAAGGAATATGATCAAAGTGTGAACTTGCCTGCAATGTTGATGAAGATGATTCGCACTCATAACTCTTGATAGATCTATTCGTCTCACTCCGGTCAATCTATTGTAAGCAAGCAATAGTAACCAAGCAAATAATTCTTGCAGCATAAAACAATTTCTAACAGTACCAAAACTATGTGAATTTGGCCTTATCAGAAAGTTTAGGTCAAGAGCTTCGATTTGCAAAAAGAATCAACTAAATCGGAGTTATAAAACTCAAGTTATGATCAAAAGAAGTTTGAATATAAATCTGAACAAAATTTGAAAATTTCAAAAAGTTGATGTGACAGGTTCACTGGATAGGTAAAAACAAGACGAAGCTATAAGCGTTGGTTTCATCTAATTTGGATGAACGAGTAAAAAGTTATGGCAATTTGAAAAAATCAAGGTCAAGCTGTTTTACAGAAGAAAAAATAGCTACGGCTAGGGTCTAATGTATAAATACGTAGACTAATTAATAATCTAATTATTTTATCGTATTAGTCTAGAAATAATAAACTACGGAAGTATAAAGAAAGGTACCTTTATAAGGCGGAGAAAATATGAATTTGGAGAAAGGAGACAATTTCTAGAAGTCGTGCCGGAGAGGAGAAACATATTTTTATCTAGTCAAACCAAAATATTGATTTAACCTGAATCGGATGATTTTTTTGAGGCTCTGGGTTTATATTTATAGGTGGAAAAGAGGTTTAAGGGTCAAAGGTTAGGCAATGTGAGACTAAACATAGATGAAAATATACGAAACAGAGATGGGAGGTGCGCCATGGGCCAAAAGGCCTTTAGGCTGTTCGGCTGGCCGCGCACACTGTAAATTTTTTTTTGAGCAATAGAAAAGAAAAGAAAAACTATGGGGAAGGAATATGGCCGGCTGGGCCTCGCCCATATAGGATAAATAAAAAAGAAAAGATGGGGCGTCCGCTGGTACTATGATGCGCACGTGGGCGACAGTTAGTTTCACGCGCGCGCGCAGTTTTTGTTATTTGTTGTGTTTTTTAAAACAGAAAGCGATAAACTGAAAAACGAAAATAAAAATTAAACTTTATATAGGCATATTATATATCAAAATTTTCAGAAAAAGATTTTCTACAAACTGAACATTTTCCTAGCATTAAATAAAATTCACACAAATTTAGATAATTCAAAGAGTGCTACTGGTCTAATAAAATCCAATAAAAATCATTTTAAAAATACCAAAATTAATTCAAATTTAATTCTCTCCAATTTTCTGATGTAGGGAATCATGTTACCCTATTTTCCATATATTTTATTTTTGGAGAAAAATAATTTGAATAAAACCCAAATAACTCCAAATTGAAAATAATTTCAAAAGGATTTTAAATTTTGATCCTTTTAAACTCCCAACTCATATTTCATATAATTTGAAGAAGTCATTTTATCTTCTCTCATGAAAATCATTGAGTTGCTTGAAGTTTCTGAATTAAAAATATTTCCAAATGAAATTCAAATCTTTTCAAAACCCTTTTCATTTATTTAAATGGAAGAAGTCATGTCATCTTCTCTCGAGGGTTTTGTATTTGAAAAGAATTTGAATTCACGGAGATCAAAATGCAAAAGGTGAAAGTTTGGGAAAGTCCTTTTATTCCCTCTCATTTAACTTTCAAAAAGTTTCGAATTTCACTCAATCAATCA